>NC_056725.1:1820341154-1820436154 GCF_019279795.1 Protopterus annectens
GATTTACATCCAGAAACAGTATTGTTTGTGTAAATAGAATAATGTTTAAGGAGCATATGTTCATGCGCAAGACAGGAACGTTAAGGAAATAGTAGAACTGTATATTTTAAGTACTTGTTTCATAATGTTTTTCTATTTAAGTAAAAAAAAATATCTTTTCATTTCATTATTTGTGTGCCATTTGGCACTGCACAATCTTGACTGGAAGCAGTCCATAGCAGTGAAATACAGTTCACCTCCTAAGAAAAAGTGAACATTTTAATTTGGGCTGCCTTCTGAAGTGCAAATTAGTCTGACTCTAGTGTGAGGACATCTGCACTCTGGATATTACTAAGTGAAGAAAATGCATGTGTTAGGTAAATTTCTCTGTGGTACAAAGTATATATGAAGTGAATTTAGAGAAATAACAGGGGGGATATAGGGTTTGAATCCAGTTTACAGACTTTTTATGACTAGATTCGGAGTAATTATTTACAAAAAACTTATATTAAATGAACAGGCTAAAGTCTGTGACAAATGATTACATATCTTGCCAGTAGTCCATATGAATGTAAGGTACAAACATGTTTTTGTTGTTACCTCACCTCTTATTATTATTAATAGTAGTATGCCGTATGGATGCTGTGACATATGGCATTTTATACAGTGTACAAACACAAAAGCAGTAACATGAGTAATGTGAACATATGTGTCATATATTCTACAGAAATTATCCATATCTCAATTTTGTTTCATCATGATACTTATACAATATATTATAAAATCTGATGTTATGAGTAATTGTACTGTGGCAAGACTGATCTCCTATCATTATCTGTGTGTCCCCTTTCAGAGTAATTGCCATTATATGAAATCCTGGTTATATATAACTTAAAATGCTACTTATGATTCTTCAAGCAGATGTGAAAAGGATAACTGTGTCATACAAATGCCATAACAGCTTTCTTCCTTGCTACATATATCCAATAAATTTGTTAAGCTGCAATACAACATACTGTTTAAAATTAGTTTTTTATAATAACTTTTATATTTGCACTCTGAGCTCTTCTTAAGGAAAAAAAGTGAAAACATTTACTTGGACTGCCTGTTATAGTACAAGCAAGCCTAGCATTGTTGAGTGGCTGTCAACTCTCTGGAAAGTATTCAGTGAAGAAAATGCATCGTAACATTCTCTGTGACACAAGGTGCAATTAAAGTAAGTTAAGAGAAATAAGACAGGTGATACAGGATTCCAGTGCAGTTCACTGATTATTTTATAGTGAATAGTTTAAATAAATATTTGCACACATTTTGTTATATCATTGTGCCATTTGAAACTGAACTATTCTTAGTTTTGCTAACAGCATGTGAGCTCCTCTCTGTCCCCTTTTCCATTATTTGCCATTACCTACAGTCATGATAATGTGTCCCAGAAATTGAAGTACTATACTGCTGTGGCAATGAGATGTGAGAAGGATGAATATATCACTAAAATGCACTTCTTGCTCTGGTCATTGCTAGAGATACCATTTGGTTGATGTAATTTTTGTTTAACATTTTCCTACTTTTTACTATACCTCTAATTTTATTTATTTATTTATTTGACATTTGTTAACCGGGTTGGTCCAGCTGGGCAAGAGACCCGAGGAGAAAAGCTCCAATTACAAAAACAATTAGGATAACATAGGTAACAAAACATAGAAAGTACCATAACCAATTATAACTCCAAAACATATTGATACAAATATGACTCAAACATATTCAAATTACAGCAAGAGGGTTTTCTCAAAGAAAAGAAATGAGTTTATGAACCCCTAATGTGTGTGTTATTTATGTACAAAACAAGTTATATACAAGTGATCAAACAAGAGATATACAAGTGAATCAGATTTCTTGCATAGGCTTTGTATGAAGGTATAGGTGCTTTCAGGAGTTCAGAGGGAAGGAGCACTAATTGTATAAAGGGGACATATCAGGTAGGTTCTAAGCAGAGACATGATGTAGTGTTGAGAAGATAATGTTTGAGTTCCTTTTTAAAGTGTGCAGGGTGTATGATAGAGCGGATGGTCAGAGGAAGTTTGTTCCAAGTGTGGGCTATAGAGCAGGTATATTGCAGTTTGCCTGTGTTCTTCTTTGGATGATCTACATTCAGATGTTGTTGGTTAGAAGTGCGGAGGGTTCTAAAAGGGGTATAGGTAGATACAAGAGTAGTGAGAGCTGGACAGGATGAAGGCCTGTATAGAATGGAGTGAATAACTTGAAATTGAGAAAGTAGCAGTAGTTGAAGGAATTTGAACCATTGTAATGAGTTCAGGGCAAGGCAGTAATGGGAGTTGTAGGGGGAGTTAGTAATGAATCTTGCAATTTTATGGTACGTTTGTTGCAGTTTGTTCATGGTAGTAGCTTGTATATTGGTTAGTATTGGGGCTGCGTAGAGAAGTGTGGGCAGGAGGAAGGACTGTACTAGGGAGAGTCTAGCATTTGGAGTAAGAAATCATTTGTCATGATAGAGCAAGCCAAGTTTCTGGTGTGTTTTTTTTATTCCTTCCAGTAAGTGTAAGTTAAATTTGAGCTCATCATCTATAATGATGCTTAACAGTTTAGTGTGTGGTTCAGGTTTTATGATTGTGTTGTTAGAGGATGTTATGGTAAATGTAGATTTGTTATTGGAAAAAGAGCGGGGGAGAAAGAGCAGGAGCTTGGTCTTCTTAGGGTTAAGGATAAGCACATTGTCAGATAGCCATTTCTCTGTGGATAGAATGGAGTTTTGAGTAAGGGCGAGAAGGTCTATGATACTACCCTAATTCTCATGTTCAAAGGTAAGTTATCCTATGAAAAAATTGACAGTTAATAAGCATTTAAGATTTTATCTTTTTTTCCCTTGTGGGTTCGATTCCCAGGTGGTACAACTCAATCTTATTAGTATATAAGTCCCAAAACCCCAATACATGAAAAGTGATACAATTTTTCCTCCAAACAACCATTATTATAACAAACACCATAAAGCATTTCAGTATTGTAACATTAGATCAGTTGTCAATACTTTGAGCATCACACATGGCCAAATCTCACTGCCTTATTTCACACCTTCTGTGCTTTTTGATGTACTCAGCACCAGTGTATCAGGCAAGCCATTGTTGTGCTTTAAATTGTGCAAATCCAGCTGGTAAGGCTATGCCTCTGTGCACAAGCTGTTACACATAATTCAGACCCATATTACTAGCTTGACTGCTGCGGACATGGCTGGTGACAAGTAGGAATGGTGTTCCATTTACAGCACAAAGGTGGGGAGTTGAGGAGTCCAAGACTTTTGTGGCACTCCTTATGAAGCACTACAGCTGAACACTGCTGCAGGGAGATTAAACCAGGTCTAAGCATACGACTGAAGCTTGGAATAGTTTGGCCAAGGCTGTCTCCAGTGAAAATTACATCCCACGTACTGGGGAGCAATGCTGTCATCATTACAGTGACATGAAAGTATGCAAGCAGGACCTACTGAGCCAATAGGAAGATCATTTTAGGACTGCGAACACCCCTCAGTTGTGTAAGCATAATAAACCATCACCTGGCTATTTTAATCATTAATTAGCCAACAAATGCAGTTATTCATTATGCTTTCCTATATCTATGTTTTTTTTTTCTTTTCTCTACTGTATAGCTGCAGCAGAGATATCAGAAAACTGTGAAGTAATTCAGGAAAAAGTAATGTGCCACAGAGAGGCAAGGAGTAAGTGTGCATCAAGGCAGTTCCAGACCAGTCAGTTCAGAGCTAAGGATCTAAGAATTCCAGTCATGAAAAAAAAGGATACACATGTCAAACACCAAAACAAGCTCTGAGGAGACATATACTCCAAACCACACTAAAATAGTTGGCATAATATGTGGTTGGGATAGTCAATATGGATAGCATTGTTTATGTGGGTAAATTGATGAATATATTAAGTGATGAAAACAAATATTCCCGAGTCTTGAAAAATTAAATTAATGTAGCATATTCTGAAATAGATTGCATGTTACAAGATTTAATTATAGAAGAAATTATAGCTACCGATACATATAATTATTTTAAGATGGATAAACCGGTTATGCCATCCATTTCTGGGATTCCCAAGGTCCATATAAATGTTTCTGACCCTCGACTCAGGCCAGTTGTGGCTACTAATGGTTCAAAAACGTATCCTTTATTGAAATTTATTGATTATAAAAGAATTTGGACTGAGGATGCTAGAATTCTAAAGGATACTTGGGATTCTTGAAATGTATAAAAAATGAACTACATGAACAAGATTTAAATTTTTTGACAACTGATATAGTAGATTTATTTTCAGTAATACCTCATCATGTAGGGCTAAAGTAGATTGAAGAGGCTGTTGGAGAAAAAGATGGATGTATGGCTTGATATTGGATTAAAGTTTTTATTTTATTTCTTTTAAGTCACTGTGAGTGATTACTTCACTTTTGCCTCCAGTGTGCCCACTATTTTTGTGTGGCCTAAGAATTCCAATATTACTGCTGCTGTGAACTTTTAAATTACTGTTGCATTTTAATAGTTCCACTACACAGAAAGAAAGAAAGAAAGAAAGAAAGAAAGAAAGAAAGAAAGAAAGAAAAATAGATTAGATAGATAGATAGATAGATAGATAGATAGATAGATAGATAGATAGATAGATAGATAGATAGGTAAGTGTTTTCATTTCTTGATCTGAATTTTAAATTAATTTTAACAGTCTGCATTTGTTTAAGCTAAGGTCATTAAGCCTATATAAGTAGGTTAGACTGCATTTTGCTGTTTAAGTAGTCTTAACTGTTGGTATTAAACCTTAGTTTCATTTTTATGTACCGAGTGTATGTCAGACTAGTTCAGAGCTAGTCTTTACAATAATGGGGTTCTAGACTAGTCAGCACAGAGCTAAGGGTCTAATTATTTTCCCCTCCCACTCACCCTGTTGCAGTTGTGTTCTTAAGCCCAGTGTATCTGTTGTTGCTTGATAATGACAGCATAATCCCCTCCATTTCCACATTTATTGACTGTTGACAATAAGCATATAAGTACCATTTTGCAAAGTCTCTCCCCTTAAACTACTCACCAGGCTATAAGACATTTGATAAAATTGCTTTATATTGATTGTACTGATACTGCTTGCTCTGATTTTAGCTTTAAATTAGTGATTCATTTGTTACTATCATTAGTTTACTGGTTCTAGCTGGTGGCAGAAGGTTTCTAAGCCAGTTGTTTTGTATTGAACTTTAAATACTCTGTAGCAAAGCCACCTAAACATTATCCTAAAACCAAATCCAAGCAGTTATAGTTACCCAGGTCTATATTATGTTATTGAAAAGGCTTTCCATCAAACACTTTTTCATTGATCCATAAAAAGCAAACTGCCAAATAAGAGAACAGCCACATCAGCCATTTTTCCCCAAGGGAAAAAAAATTGCTTGCCCTATGAAAAACGACACATCACTTCAAACGTTACAAAGTGGGGGCTTCACCCCCCCATCCCCAATGTGGTGGGCTGTGGCCCCCACCCCCCTAACTAAGTATACCAACTACAAGATCACACTACAGTGGGGAAAAGAGCAACCTCACTAGGTTAGCCAACCGATTTTTTTTCCCAGGGAAAAAAAAAACTGATGTAGCCATTCACTGAAATGGCAGTTCGCTTTTTAAGGGTCGATGAAAAGGCATTTGATGGAAAGCCTTTTTGATAACATAATATAGACCCTGGTTACCCCTGCTCCCTTGGTCACTCTTGTCAGTATCATGGACCAGCACTTCCCACAACTTCAGTAGACAGCCTGATTAAAATGGTTATCTTGAAACAGTGTAAGAATTGCCTCATGCTGTCTCACGATAATCTCTTATTCAAACAGCATAACAAACTATGTGACAGATGTACATATAGAATATTTTTGGTGGCAAAAATCTCACACATAGTAAACTCAAGACAACAAAATCATCAGCTGTGCATTTCAAATCACACCTCTTCAAAGCCATCACAATAGACATATTCCATAATATGCTGAGGTTCTAAATATTAACTTGCCCAAACCTCAAAGACCTCTAAAATGCAATAAAGACACAAAGCAAACTCAGCAAGTTAAGCCTATCTCCTCACATAACCCAAGAAGTTCAAAAATCACGAATGCTGAGCCCGTGAGTCAGACATTGATCCAACCAAACATTCTTTTTATAGATGACTCCATTGTAAGGCATACAGATGTGCATCTTACCAGGCTAAGCAAGGAAAGAGTGATGGTTATTTGCTTGTCTGGTGTCAGGATCCATCAGATCATGCATTCACTCAAGTCCTTGAAAAACAAGTACCAGTATGACTCTGTCATAGTTCATGTCAGTGTCAATGATTTCAGGTATACCTCCCTGGACTATACAAACAGAGACATGATGGAGCTCTCAGACTATGTGTCCAAGGCAGAGCCTAGCACTGAGCAGCATTCTATCTCTTTCAAGGATGATGCCTCAATATCAGCAAAAAATAAACAAACAAATAAATAAATAAATAAATAATTGATTTCAATAATTAGCTTTGTTTTTAGTGTCATTCAGAGGCTGTCCCGTATTTGTCAGGCTTGGAGGATATGATCGACAGACCACTCTGCTTTGCCATGGATGGCCTTTATTTGTTTCATCTCAGGTTTCAGTTATTGGCAGACATTATTCACCTCTATAGTGCCTTTTTCAGACAATGCCAGCCTGATAAATTTACCAACATAATTTAACAAGTAAACAAAAATATGAAGATGTTACTGATCAATGTTAGGAGCCTAAACAAGAAACTCTTCAGTATACAAGCTCTTCTCACACTGGAATACATTGACATCTGTATAGTGACTACGACATGGTTTAAAATGGTGGAGAGAATTCCTGCCGTGCAGGACTATAATGCCTTCCACACATTTAGACCAGCTACTGTGATGGAGGGGATAAAAGGTAGAGGTTTCTAAATCTATATCCAGAAGAGACTCTCATCAAGGCTGGTAAACAGCTTCTTCATGTCCAAATAACTACTGGAAGGTCCCATACCATATATTAGCTAACTACAGAACTCCCTCTATGATGCAAGAAAACCACAACACCTATCTACAGGAACTACAATCATTCACTATTAAACCCAATACCATTTTCTATGTGATCTAAATTATCCAGCTATAGAGTGGAAAACCTTCACCACCACTAGTGCGCAAGAACAGAGATTCCTGGACTTTGTCAATACAAATGCCCTGGAACAATTAGTCAGGGTACCACTAGGAGAGATAACATCTTGGATCTTGTCCTTACCAATATGGGAGCATCTTACAGCACCCCTTTCATATCTTCATCACTTGCTAGGTCTGACCATAAAGCAGTCTCCTTCAAAATAAAATTGAAACCACAGATCCCTTCTACCCAAGGTACCTTTACACATTTCTTTAACTCATTCCCTCCAATGGAGAACTGGAAGTTTGCACTTTAACGTCCAATGGGCAGAGCCTAAGCTTTTTGATAGAATCAAATTATATACTCACTTTTCAAACAAATGTTCATATCTTTGGAACTACAGGGGTTACTAAAGAAGTGTAAATGACAAACTCTTTACAACAAACTATTTTATAGTGTCAGTATCCTTTAGGTTGTAGGTCTTTAAGCAAATTTTGTAAGTCACATAATATTTTGCAGACAACTTACAAATGTCTCAGCAACCATTCAAATTACACACATACTATCAGCAGCATTTTATTCACCCAGCTGAAAGCTTTCACATGAGACTAAGCAGTTGATTGCTGAGATATTTAGGAAAATGTGGCATTTATGACAATATAAATAAATATATGAACAACAATACATTTAGCTTTACCTGCGCTAGACTGAGATCAAATATCAATGCAGTTGAGTTTGTCATTGTGTAAACTTTACATTGAAATCTAAAATGTGTATGTAACATTGTTTTGGAAATATTAATGTAAATATGAACAAGAAATATTTGATGTCTATAAGCATCAGTAGGATGTAACTGCAGGAACACATGAAGGCATCACTCAGATGTAATGAGTTAAGTTAAACTACCTACTCCTAAGTTATACATTGCCAAGTTTCAAATCCCCACCAAACCCAGTAAACTCCACTGAATATGCAGAAACATACACCACCACACTATACCAGCCTGTATATAGCAGTATAGATGTAGCTGTATCCCACAGGAACAAGTGCAGGGCAAAACCCAGAAAAAACCCACACAGTAGAACCATAATATCAACATGCTTTATAATAAAAGGAAACAATTTTTGACCAAGGGTAAGAGGACTGATTCCCAGAATGTTATAGCCTTTGCCACTGAAATAAACAAACAACCATGGAGCTTAATAAAATCCACCAAAGCCAAGTTTGAGGATAAAAGAGCTACCCAAGCCAAAGACAATCACAAAGCCTTTTTTTAGTAATGCTTATAATCTCAGAAGCACAATGCAGGAATTTGCTGAGCTGATTGTGAATGATTATACCTGTATTCTGGCTGAAGATATAGCAAACCTACTGGCTAATAAATTAAGCTCTATCTTTACCCCATTCTCCCTTCCCTCTGTCCCTCAAGGTATACCTGAAACTGACTTGCCTCCAGCTATCACACAAGAACATGTCCTAAAAGTGCTATCAAAAGCTAAAAATACTGCATCAATGGGTCCTGACAATATATCTGGATGCATCTTAAATAACATGAAGCATGATTTAGCCACTCCACTAACAGTGCTGTTCAATCTCAGCCTCCATGCAGGTTTGTACCAAGCAAATCAAGGACAGCTACAGTCATTCCCCTGCACTCTGGTGTTTATGCGGGCTTTGGTAAAATTGCTCAGAGCTGCTCATTGTTTGGAGACTTTGCTTAGGAGTGCTGAAAATCTGCTTTCACCTGAAGCAATCCATTACCGAAAAGACAAAAATAAGTGTTTTTCTGCACTTCTCTTATTAATTGCAACTGTATTTTAGCAATTTATTAAATCATTTACTGTTTTTTGCTGCATTTTTCTGAAAAATATGGACTGTCTATTGCTGCTTTAAGTAGTTAATTGCACTGCATTGTATTGTATCCATTAGTTCTAGGATCATTGTAGCCAGTTTCTGTGGTCTTCTTACACTTGGGCTCCAGACCAGCTATTCTACATTAAAATGATTACTTTCTGCACACATGTGGCAAAAGTGTACTGAACTATCTATCTGAGTTGACAATTTCTGGTGGAAGGCTTATTGTGTGCTTGCCTGATTGGTAGTTAGCTTAAAACATGTTCCTCTTTGGTCATATTTAAGCCTCGTGTTTGTGTTAAGCTGCTGTCTGTGCAGTGAGAGATGTCAGTGCCCTGTATAGATGCAAAAGTCTTGAAGATTAGGTTTTTCCTAAACAACTGTTAATGAAACCCTTCAAAGCCTTCCTGCTGCTATATGAGCAAATGAGTTGTGCACTGGGCAGCGTCGTTTTGTTGCTTATCCTTAGCCTACACATTGTATAGGTCCCTCTTACAGTCTCTGAGCTACTAGCACAGTCCTGTCAAATTAGTACATTTCCTTCCCTAATAAAACTTACAGTAAGAATGTGTTATCATTGACAGGCAGTTTCCCATCATCTCTCTGGCCATCCTGATGGACACGGGCAGCATGAGGCAATGTAACAATTGCCTCATGTACACTAACAACCACTTACTCCTGAAAAAAAACAAATACTTTATGTGAGAGATGTAGTAATACTATTAAATTTGAGACAAGACTCTCTCACATGGACAAGGGTTCCATGGAAGTAAATAGTGTGGGAAGAAATAGCCAGGGATTTGTTATAGTTAGGATTATATAGGCCCTAGGGCCGATAGCCTAGTACCAACCTATGAACCTATGAACAAATTAAATGCCAAACAGGTTGTCAGCACACACACATATCACTTCCCACATTAAATAAGGGCAGAACACATAAACCTACATATGTGGAGGTACTCACTAGTAACTTATCAGAAGACCAGAGACCTTCCAAACAGAGCATCAACAAACCAATTACATACACACAACAGAACTAAAAACAACTGCTGCACATGATAACACACACATACCAGTGTCTCAACAATAAGCCCATAATGTGTAACATCACAAAACCCAATGTACTTGTCATAGGAGAATCCATAGTGAGGCACACGGATGTTCCTCTCACCAGGCTGGATAAGGATTGGGTTGTGGTTAGCTGCCTAGGTGCCAGGATTTGTGAAGTCACTCAAGCACTCAAATCGCTCAACCAGAAGTACCAGTATGACTCTGTCATAGTCCATGTGGGAGTGATGAATTGGGACGTACCTCTCTGGATTATATGAAAAGAGACATGACTGACCTTTCAGATTATGTGTCGCAGGCAGGTATAAGCCTAACCTTAAGCAGCATTCTACATTTTCCAAGGATGATGCCACAATACAAACAAACAATGATTGCCTTTAACAATTAGGTTTAGCTTCTGGTGTCAGTCCAAGTGATCCAATATCTGTCAGCCTGGGAAGACATGGTCAACAGACCACACTGTTTTGCCAGTGATGGTCTGCACATGTCTGTTTTAAGCTTTTGGATACTGGAAAAGGCACTAGCCACCCCTATTGTGCCCTTTTTAGGCAGTGTCAAAATAACCTAACTCCCAATGTAACAAAGTCTTCTCTAGATAAACTCAAGGTGCTGCTGCTTAAAACTAGGAGTCTAAATAAAAAACTGCACTCCCTGGAAGCTCTGCTCACCTTGAAAGATGCTGACATCTGTGCCATCACCGAGACATGGTTCAAAGCCGCAAGAAGCACCCCAGCCATGCAAGACTACAAATTCCTTCCATACGTTCAGATCACAAACTAACCAAGAAAGATTCAAAGGAGGGGATGTATCCATCTTCATTAAGAATAAGTCCACCTTGAGACATGACTCTCTTGAGCTACTCCATGTCCAATTAACCATGGCCAAAATCCCCTCCCACACCATAGCTAGCTATAGGTCCCCCATCATGAACCAGGAAAATCATACCAAATACCTGGACTTACTGGAGTCACTTACCATACAGTCCAACACCTTAGTCATGGATGATTTTAATTATTCTGCCATACTGGGAAACATATATGACCACACACATGCTGACCCAGAGGTTCTTGGTCTATGTCAATGCAAATAATCTGCAACAGCTACTCAGCACATCCATGAGGGGTTCAAATGTCCTAGACATAGTACTCAGTAACATGGAAGAGCACTGCACCTCCGCATGTGATGTCCTCCCTGGTAAGATCGGACCATAAATCAGTCTCTCTCAATGTAATTTTAATGCCAGATACTCCATCAAGCTCAATAACCCTTAACATTTTTTTCCAATACAAATTACCTCCTACTAAGCAATAGTATAAGAAGCTTCAAAGCCCCCCTAAACACAGATAACATGGACTCCTATACAGAGGTGTACATTAACACCCTGTATAGCCACTTAAGCAGTTTTATAGACTCAGCTGTACCTGACTGTATTAAAACCAGGTCTTGCAGGGAAAACCAAACCACCCTGGTGGAACTCTAGTATACGCAGGCTATACAACATAAGAAAGAAAGAAATTAATGTCCAAAAGCAAGAGGGAACTGGCTTAGAAGAGGAAAAATCCCTGTCTAGCCTAAAAAAAACAAATCAGAGATCTTGTCAAGTCCTCCAAAGCTAATTAAGAAGCAAAAATAGCTTCCCTAACTAAAGAAAATCACAAGATATTCTTATACCCAGCTATGGGCTAAATTGGTTGTGGTTGGCACCACCCATACTCAACCAGAGGATATAGTCAACCTGCTAGCTGACAGACTTGCAGGAAACGTCACCCCCTGTCCCCACCGACCATCCCCAAAAGTATTCCTGCCACCATTTCTCAGCCTATTATCTTATGAGAGCAAGTTATCTCTGTGCTCTCCAGGGCCAAAAACATGGCATCAGTGGAACCAGATAACATCCCAGGTTGCCTTTGAAACAACTTAAAACATGACCTAGCAGATCCACATTTAACAACAGCCTGTGGGCCGGCTGAATTCTGACAACATGGAGGTCTGCAACAGTAATCTCTCTGTACAAAGGGGGACCATCAACCAACCCTCGGAATTATAGAATGGTAAGCTTGACTAGCCTCATCTGCAAGGCTATGGAAAGAGTCATAGTGGACCTTATCAACAAGAACATAGGTAATTTCCAAACTGGGAGTCATGCAAAAGGTAGATCATGTCTGTTAAACCTGGTTGACTTCTTCAAGAATGTCAACAAGGACATGGATGAGGGAAAGACAGTGCATTCACTCTAACATTACCTAGCCAAGGCATTTGACACAAACCCCAATCAGGTATTATTAAGAAACTCTCCCAAGTGAGTATTAACCCCTACATCACAAGATTGGTAGTGAATTGGCTTACAGACAGGACACATACTGTCAAACTGGGTGACTTCACCTCTACCAGTAGTACACCACAGTGTTCTGTGCTTAGCTCCTTACTGTTCAGAATTTATTTCTGAGATGTCCAGGCAAATGTGGATGGCTGGTGGATGACCAATTTCACTGATGATTGGAAATTGGGAGCAATCATTGAGTCTCCCAACAATGCTAATATACTGCAGAAAAGGTTAATATAGATAAATAATTGGTGCCGAAGTCATGAATTGAAGCTAAATGCAAAAAAATGCATTATTATTCACTTTGGGAAAGCTAACATCTCTGTTAATTACAATATAGACAGCAGTCCCCTAAGTGCAGGCCCAGTGGTATGGGATCTGGATGATAGCAATCTGAACAGTAGTAAGGAAATCCTTCTACGTGGCACATCTCATAATTAAAGGCATTGCATCTACATCTAAGGATGTTATAATTCCATTATACTCAGCCCTCATCAGACCAATAATTGAGTACAATGCTCACTTTTGCATGTATCTAACCAGTCACCTGCAACAATTGGAGAGACCAGAGGTTTCTCACCTAGAAAATACAGGGTACTCAAAACAAGTCCTATGGAAAAAGATTGAAAGATCCATCACTGTATTCTGTCTCCTACAAGCTGTTGAGGGGTGACCTGTGCCTGACTTACAGGACAGTCACTGATGGAACTCTTACACATTCATAAATCAAACTGCACAAGGGTCAGTCGATCCAGGAATCTTAACCTAGTCTCTGACAAGAATAGATCATGCTGGAGAGATAGATAAATCTCCCAGAGACTACCCCTTCTTTGGAACTCACTACCCATTCATGTGAAGCAGACCCACCTCCTGACCCTATTAAAACATGACCTAGATCAATGGAAGGGTGAACTTAAATTCACTTCTGGGGTGGTGCCAATGTCCATCATGGATAGAGGCAGTCAATAGACTCAGATCTTTGCAAACTTCACTCTCACAACTATGGACAATTGGGTCAACTCAGGATAAATTTGGCTAGGATTGTAAGGGCTCTTTGACCATTAGCCTAGTAACCTCCTATGCACCTATGAACCTATTATTCAACCCATCTAAATTGGGAACTGCTGGTGGAAGACTTATTGTGTGCTTACCTCATTGGCCTGAGGGCTCAACTGTCTTTCATCCTGCAGGTATAAAATCCTTACATTTTTGTGAGACTGTCCTGAATTATTCAGTTGCCTGGCTTGCACACCTGTCACTACAATACTTGGATTGCTTCTAAAACCATCTGGACCCACAAAGCTGAATTAAGTATATTTTTGTACTTGATGTAACTGTCTCATTATTTAAAATTTCTGTGCTGTATTTATTTATTTTGTTGAAATTATCACTGTTTTCGGCCTGCACCTGTTAAAGAAATGCCATCTGTTTGTTGCCATACTGCTCTTAGGTTGTTTTAACAGTATTCTGATATTTCCTTGCATTCTCTGATACTGCGAAAGCTGTTCCAAGTTTGTCAGTGTTCTCCTGAGTTTGCCAAAATATTTCTAAGTTTTGCAAAGTTTTTCTGAGTTTGTAGAAGTTCTACATTTGCACACTTTTTTTCTATATTTGTGACCAGGGTTAGTAAACGTATTTCCAAGGATTCCTGATACTGCAGGAAATCTGCCTTTTGTTGTAAAGCATTTGTTACTGCACTTGCTCAAAACCGGTTCATTTTACATCGAGGGTTTTTTGCACTCTGGTGGGAGTAGAGGGTTGATTCAACCCACCTAGGTTGGAAACTGCTGGTGGAAAGCTTAGTATGTGTCTATCTGATTGAACTGAGGGCTTAACTATGTGAAAGTCATTCATCCTGCTGGTATAAAGGCCTCATGTTTGCACATTGTGCAAATGTGTTTACCAGTGCCTTGTATATATGCAGACCTCTTCAGTTTAAAATTGTCTATAGGAAACACTCTTTATAGTCTCCCACTTTTCACAGCTGCTTGAAGAACTGCCATTTTGTTTAGAGGTTAGCACCACTGCAAGTAGTCTAATAATATACTTCTAAACACTTTCACTTAGACCTTTAAGTCACTCTCCCTTACTCATTCCCATCTAGTAAGGATCTAGTACAATGGATTGGTGCTTCCCTGTCATTTCTGTTTCTAGTCTGGTAGATAGGGCATCCTGAGGCAGTGTAGTAACTGCTTCATGTTCACTGCTGACCATATAATTTTAAAACAGACAAACACAGTGTGTAAGAGATGTAGATACACAGTGTTATTGGAGGTAAATTTCTCTCTCTCACACACACACACACACACACACACACACACACACACACACACACACACACACACACACACACACACACACACACACACACACACACACACACACACACACACACACAACATGCAAAACACTCACTACCAACACTAAGGAACAAATACATAGACCCACATGTGCAAAGGTACTCACTTGTAATTTATCTAAACCTCCAAGACCTTCTAAAAGCATATCTCTGTAGCTCTGTGCACACTAAAAAATTGAAGGAACCTCAGACAACACATAACTCTGAAAATCATAGTAGCCCCACTTCCATGCCCATAAGGCAACACATAATACAGTCAAACATTCTAGTTATTGGGGATTTCATTGTAAGACATACTGATGTACCCTTACCAGGCTAAACAAGGAGAATATCACAGTGCACTGCCTGTCTGAAGTCAGGATCCATCAGATCATGCATGCACTTAGGTAGTACCATTATGACATGGTCATAGTCCATATGAGCATAAATGACCTAAGACATACCTCATTGGACTATATGAAAAAAGACATGATGGAGCTCTTTGAATGTTTCCCAGGTGAGTATAAATCTAGCCTTGAATAACATTGTACCTTCATCAATGATGATGCCACAGTAACAGGAAAAAATGATTGACTTCAGTAAATGGCTTACTTTCTGGTGTCACAAAAGGGGATCCAGTATCTATCAACCTGGGGAGACCTGAGCGATAAAATACCACAAAATGATCTCCTTTATTATTACAACTAACCTAGAACCCTCACCAAACTCCAAACCTGTTAAGAGCTTTGCTAAGGCCAATTACCTCAGACTAAGTGGCATCTTATTAAACTTTCAAGACCTTCCGAACCCAGATGACACTGAGGCCTACTCTGAGCTGTACAAGAAAGCAATGCACATCGACATTCATAGCTGCATAGAGGAGGCAGTACCTGTTTGAGTCAAACTTATGATTACTGGCAAAACTAAACCACGGTTGTGGCCCCCTAGCATTAATAGTCTATTCAACAAAAGCAAAAAAAATCCTCTCCAAAGCCAACAAGGAACAGACAAAACAGTGCAGAAAGGCACTCATCAATCTAAACAAACAAATTAGAGAAGATAGCCTCCCAGTTGAAAGGTAACCATAAGGCTTTTTTGAATTATGTTTGTAACCTCAGGGAAAATCCTCAGCCATATGCCGAGTTAATCATGAATAGCAACACTTACACCCAGCCTGAAACTATAGCAAACCTGCTGGCCTACAAGTTCAGTTCAAATCCCCCCACCACCACCTCCTACCACACCCAAAGAAATACCTGTGACCCTCCATCTACCGGTCATTATGAGGGAACAGATCCTTACTGTGCTCACTAATGCCAAAAACACAGCCTCCATGGGTCCCAACAACATTCCAGGATGCTTCTTAACTAGCTTAAAACATAATCTCTGAGAGGCACTAGAAACCTTCTTTAATCACAGCCTCTGGATGAGCTTTGTCCCAGAGGAGTGGAGGACTGCAGTGGTCATCTTTCTGCATAAGGGGTCCCCATCAACTGACCCAGGGAACTACAGACCCATAAGCTTGACCAGTCTTATCTGAAAGGCCATGGAGATAATTATCATGCTTGACCAGTCTTATCTGAAAAGCCATGGAGATAATTATCATAGACCTTCAGTAATAACATAGTAACACTCCAAAATCTGGACCAGTCTCAATTTGGCTTTGTCAAAGGGAGGTACTGCCTGCTCAGTCTGGGGGACTTCTTCAAGAGAGCCATCAAGGCCATGGATGAGGGTAAAATGGTACATGCAGCTTATCTTTGGCTTAATGGTTAAGGTGTTTCCCTTACAGAAACAAGGTGAAGGGTTTGATTCTCACACGGGGTAATTGCCTAGGCTTAAAATGGCCCGCAAGAACAGTTAGCCTAGTACAAACCTATGATCCTATGATCCTATGATCTAGACTTGGCCAAAGCCTTTGACACAATCTCCCACTTGGGGATCATAGATATGCTTTCTGAATTAGGTATAGACCCCTACCTCTTCAGATGGATGGCCAACTGGCTCACTGACAGGACATATGTTGTCCGGGTAGGTGAATCCACTTTCGATAAGAAACATGTTATTAGCTGTGTCCCACAGGTCTCAGTGCTGAGACACCTCCTGTTTGTTATATACTTCTGTGAAGTGAAGGCCAATGTTGGGAGCCTGTGGCTCATCAAGTTCACTGATGACTGTAAGCTGGGAGCAATCATTGAATACATAAACAATGTTGACATCCTACAAAAAGGCCTAAAATGACAAATGACTGGTGCCAAATCTATGGTCTGAGACTAAATGCTAAAAAATGCATAATCATGCCCTTCAGTAAATCAGATATCACTGCAAATTATAATATTGATAGCACACCCCTAAAAGTAGACCCATTGGTCAGGGACCTAGGAACACAGATGGATAGTGACCTAAACTTTGACCACCAGGTAGCTACAGTAGTGAGGAAAAATACTTCTGTGTGTCTTAACTTGTAAGTAAAGACATGGCTCAAGATCAAAGAAATTCATAGTGTGATTGTTCTCGGCCGTCATCAGGCCCATAATCGAGTACAATGCTCCCTTCTGCATGTAGCCATATACCTAACCAGGTGCTTGGACCAACTGGAGAGGACTCCAGAGGTTTCTCACTAAAACAATACAAAGCATAAAACATGTCTTACACAGCACGACTAATGGCCCTATCCTTTTACTCTGTCTCATATCATTTATTGAATGGGAACTTATGCCTGACCTACAAGGCATTCTTTCATCCAGCCCTGATGAAAGTGTTACATATTCACAAGTAAAATTATACAAGGGTTACTCATTTCATGGATCTGAACTTTATCTGTGACAATAGCAAAATTTGCTGGAGAGAAAGATTTGTATCCCAAAGGCTACCTCATCTATGGAATAAACTTTCATTTTCATAAAACAAAGATTGGCCCTCACTCTCTTCAAAAATATTTTGGATAAATGGATGGAGAACCATAAATTCACTTCTGGGGTACTGCCCATGTCTCTTATGGATGGAGGCAGTCTATAAAATGACTCGGGGTTCCAACACCCAAACACCCACTACCTTGATACTACCCCATCTCATATCTGGGGAATTAAGATATAATATTGTCATATTCTGGCTATTATTTGCTTGGCTTATAAAGGCTCCTATGCTATATGAACCTATGAACCTATGCATAAGAAAGGACCTTCCAGAGACTCAGGCAATTACAGACCCATAAGTCTGACCAGCCTCATATGCAAAGCCATGGAAAGACTTATCATGGAATGAATTTTTTTTTTTATTTATTTAGAATTTGGTTATCAGGAAAGTTCGACTGAGACAGAGCCCATTTTCAGTGGAGGCCGGGGAGAAATGCTCCAGATGCATGTCTTTGGAATCAGTTAGGCCATGGTGAATCTTCAAACACTGTATTGATCTCAGTTTGGATTCATCGAGGGCAGGTCATCCTCAGCTGGTAGATTTTTTTAAAAAGTCACCAAAGCAATGGATGATGGCAAAATGGTACAGCATACGTTGACCTGGCCAAAGCTTCTGACACAATTCTCCCCTCTTGCATTGTAGAAATGCTAAATAAACTGGGAATAAACCACTATGTCACCCACAAGATTAACAGCTGGTTCACAGATAGAATGCAAGAAATCAAAATAGGCGAAGTTGCCTCCACAAAGAGACCTGTCATCAGTGGAGTCCTCCAGAGTCCTGTGCTGGGATCTGTCCTGTTTGGCATCTAATTTTATGAAGTAAAAGCAAATATCAAATGGAACTGGATGATTAAGTTTGTAGATGACTGCCAGATAGAACCAGTCATTGAATCGCCAAATGACTTTAACATCCTGCAGGAACGTTTGTCCTAAATACATAACTGGTGCCAAGTCATGGACTGAAACTAAATAATAAAAATGCATTATTGTATCCTTTTGTTAGTCGTCTATCCAAGAGAACTACCACACTAACAATATACCCTGAGAGTTGACCCAGTTGTTCAGGATTTGGGAAACTGTGTGAACAGGGAACTAACTTTTGACCAACATGTGTTCAGTGTTGTAAGAAATTCCTTTTATATTGCAGAACTTATAAATAAGGGGATTATGTCTAGATCTAGGGATGTCACTGTCCCCTTTACTCAGCCCTCATTAGGCCAGCCATTGAATATAATTCCCCCTTTTGGGTGCATCTGTCCAGATACATCCAACAACTCAAATGCCCACAGAAATACCTTACTAAAATGATACAAGGCCTAAACAACATGTCTTACCTGGACTGACTCAATGCCCTGTCAGTATACATGGTATCCTACAAACTGCTAAGAGATGACCTGTGTCTGGCATGCAAGGCACCCTCTGACCCATTATTGATGGATTTACTGCACATCAGCAATTAAAATGGCATCAGAAATATTCAATCTAGGGATGTGAGGATTTTCTGCAACATCAACAAACATTTTGGAGGGACAGGTATATCTTGCAGAGGATACTGCTGCCCTAGAACAGACTCCCTATCCACAGAAAACAAAGTTCATCCCTGTCTATATTCAAGCACAACTTGGATCTATTGATAGGAAACAAAAAAATTATCCCCAAACTGTCCCTCTGCTATTAATGGACAGAGGCAGCTCCTAACTGTTTTATCCCATACACGTGTCTCCGCAAATTATATATGGTATTATCCCACTTATTCTCATTAGGGGCAATATATAATTATTGACTCCACAACTCCTGCCCTGCCTGCTCCACCTGTGTCAAGTAGCTCTGCCCCAGCTGCTGGTGCATTATGAAGAGGGGTCTTGGTGCCTGAATCAGGAAGGTTGAAAAGGTCATTTACTGTATTGCCAAAATGATGCCATGTCTGGCACTGACCCCGGAAACTGACACAGGAGACAGTGATGACAGTTCTGAGGGTGAGGACAAAATTTTCACTGTTTTAAGCTGGATGTGGATGCACCTCCAAGGTCCCCTACCTATCTCCGGTCATAATGTTGCCTACTACTTTGTGTCCATCACCATCCCTGCCTGTTTTGTATGTCCTGTATGTCTACATCTGCCACCTAATGTACTTATCTGACCCTCTCATTCCTAATCACCTTCCCCAACATTCCTCTCTCTCTCTCTACACACACACACACACACACACACACACACACACACACAAAAAACTGCCCCAGACATAGCAGTCTACTTCACCTCTGTATCATCTTGACATAACTTGATTTGTCTACTTGGCTATACAATATTATTCTGTCATTGTCACCCAGCCCTGAAGGGGTGACACTCCAAAGTCATGAAACTGTATGAACAATACCACATTTAAGTTCTGAAGAAGTGAATAGCTATGCTGCTCTCCAACTACCCTCCTGCAAATTCTTGTATCCTTTCATTGTGTCTAACCCTGTGCTTTCTACCCCAATTTACACCACTGTCCTTTTGTTGTTGTTTCTTTCGGTTTTTCACGGTTAGGGGTCGCCACAGCAGAACTCCGGTCCACTAATGATTGGCAGTAGATTTTTATGTGCCAAGTTGCCGGCCCTGATGCACAACCTTCAACAAAGGTGCACCCATTCACGCATGTCTCCACACAGAAGACGCTCTAGCTGAGAATCGAACAGGACAACATCTTACTGTGAGCCGACAACACTACCGCAGCACCACCACCGCAGCTTTATACCACTGTCCTATCAACCCTTTTTTCAAATGTTTAATCTGGTCAAAAAGTAGGAATAACACACAACTCATATGGATAGAAATGACCCATTGAAAAGCCTACACTTTTTCCACAGTAATTGTGAGGAGGTTGGCATCACCCACCAATGCCAGGAGATGGTGAATGCTGTTGAACTACATATGGTAAAATCTGAAGATTTTAGTTTTAGCTAAAATAGTGTTGTTACTTTTGCACAAACATTCTTAAATCCATTGCATTATGGGAAGACAAAGTAAAGGTGGTACTTTGGAACAATTACTGTAACAGTTTTTAGGCTGCTGGATGTAATGAACTAGAAGTTCCTATGTGGTGTGTTGAGATAATTTCCCTATCTGTAGATTGCTGTTTTTGCATAATTTCATGGGTTTGATTACAGCTGTATATCAGATTATTATTTCATGAAATTTTACATTCCTATCATACGTTTAACTGCAAATGTCTGTATTTATCTATAGTTAAAAAACAGAGAAACAAGTGGTTTTAAAACTTTGTTGATGAGCTGTGTCACAATAATTTCTCGAAATCATGAACCCAGGTACTACAGTTACAACATTTCATTAGTATACCATTTGAATAGTGCAGCAAGAAAGCATTTGCAAAAAATATTCCATCCCCAAAAGGGTCACTTCATAAGCCAACCATATCCTTCTTACATTTTAATGTTGGTTCTACTATGCTCAGATCTATAGACTGTTTTTTGCATACATTCAAGGGTTATAATCCAGGCTTTAGCAAAGTGTTGACTGTTGTTAGTACATTATTTTATGTGTAGCTTTTGCCTGCATATTGTGTTGAGCCAGAATTATCCTTCTTCTATCAGAATCTACTTGGTCCCTCTCCTCCTGTCTATGTATCTTGTCCCTTCTGTGACATCAGTCTTTCTCTTCTGCATTTCTACAATGTTTGGCACTGAGCAGCACCTGTAGGGAAAATAGAAGTACACAGTTTATGGTAAAAATCAAGCGAGTTTTTTTGCCTTCGGCTATATTACGTTATTGCCCTTTGTGCTACTGTGCTTAACCTCACTGCACAGTTAGGCTAATCTTCCTTAAACAGGCTAATGAGTACCACATATGATTTTCATATACCAAATATTATTAGGAAGCATCCTGCATTAAATAATTGAGTTTGCTTCTGGCTGTAATCTACACCTTATGTAATGTTAAATTTGTCATTACTGTAATGATGTGTGGTGGCTACATTATCCCTCAGCTCATTGTTTTCTGACTGCCCCATCAACTAAGTAAAAATAAAGCTGTGAAGTAACATTTCCTGTGTGGTTTATTAAAATAATTCAAAAATTTGTGAATGATTTTGGCATGAAGTCAGGAGTATGAATCTAGAAATATGAGAAAGTTATGCTTAATGTTTTAATTATTATTATTTAAGCACTGTCTACGTATTTTAGTAACCCGTCTTTATCCTGCTTCTGTTTCAGTCATGATTATACTTTCCAACCCTGCTTTTTCCTATTCGAAACACTTTATTGTACATAGCATGACAGATTACTTATCAGGAAAAACATAACACTCCCCAAGTATGTTAAAAAAATGACCCAGAAAAATTCTAACATTCTTTTTGTCTCTCTATCAGTGTCTCCATGCCTACATGTGTTCCCACTTCTGTATCTCCATTTTTTGCTGTTTTATATTTATTAGGCTAATGGATGTAATGTACACATTATGTGATTTTTACAGTTGTCGTGACGGCAATGAAGAATAATACATTCTTTGCTTCAATCTGTTGTCATATTTAAAATTGATGAAGTAGGAGTCCTTAGATGATGGAGTTAGATAATGCTCAG
Organism: Protopterus annectens; assembly: GCF_019279795.1. NCBI lineage: Eukaryota > Metazoa > Chordata > Ceratodontiformes > Protopteridae > Protopterus > Protopterus annectens. The sequence goes on from NC_056725.1 coordinate 1,820,363,374, forward strand.
ATCGATAGATTTTTCTTGGAATATTGCCAAGGTTCAAATCAAAATGTTTGCCACAGTCTTTTTACCTCCTGTGAGTGTAACTATTGGATTCACATTTTTTAACAAAACATTATCCTGCTGTTGTATTAATATTATTGCTTGATGTTGTGAACACTGTCTTGTATAGATCTTGCCTGAATAATTGTGATGATAAAGCAAACAACAGTTTTCCATAAGCCATGTTTCCATCAGCAATAACATGCTCGGTCTCTCATGTGTTTCAAAATACACCTGTATCATACATATAAGGATTGAAGAACTGCAACTGTCATGACAAACGTGTAAATCATAACACCTAAAACATGACCATAACACATATCTGTTCTGTAGTCCATCAGATTCAGACAATGTTGTATGTGTATACTGCTTATTTACATGAAGGTAGGCAGAGAGCACCACAGATTATGGCTAATACCCATTCTAAGTTTAACACCTCAAGACATGATTACGTATGTGGTAACATTTTGCTATCAGAATCATGAATGAGCTTGCCAGCTTTGTGCTTTAGACAGAGAAAGTTAAAAATATTTACAACAAATAATTATTTGAATACATTGTACAACTTCTGTATGTCTTCACTGAATTTTGAAACCAAGGTATTTGGATTTCAGAGTGATGTTGACTCAGGTAAGTCACTCTATTAATACATGTCTGTACTCCAATAGTTACACTTGCAACTGTGTTATAATCATGTGTAACCTTTTTAGGCATAATCCACCACTGTTATTCAGAAGAGCAGTGTTATTTTAGTAAGTGTCTATTTGTATTGTCAATTTACATTGTGCAAGGATGAACCAAGACAACTGACAGTGAACCAGTAATGGTTACTATTTGCATGCAGTCATGCTGGGATGAACTGACATGAATGCTTACGTGACAATCCAGTGTTTTACAATTGTGATTGCCATTGACATCTTATACTGTGAAACAGGTATATACCCCTCACAGTAATGCAATGCACATGAATGATGGTACATAAATCATAGCAGAGCAGTATGTCATTGCATAGGAAAAGCTCTGTGCTGTTATGTTGCCCTGTCCAGACACATGCATTTTTTTCAAACCCTGTGTTGCACAGGAGTTGATGATCTAAGCAGTGGAGTTTTAAATACAAATCAAATGTGCATTTTCACATTGTTACAGTCAGACTTCTGTGGTGTTTATGCATACTGTCTTCTTTAGATGTTGTAATTAGATAGGTAGGAGTTTCAGTTCTCACAGTGGAGACCTTGTGTTTGGTTCTACTAACAGGTAAGCAATGCCTTAATGACAAATATGCTGTATCCACTTCCACTCAGGAGAAGAGTCTAACTTTGGACACAGCTCCCTCACCACTTTATTCCACATTTAATAAAAACATTCTATCTGCAACACAATGATGAGGTCATGCTGTCAAAAATGCACTCTTTCCCTTACGAGTCTGACTTCTCTTTTCACGTTTGCGACTAATAGTGTGTTGTCTAGACTGTATAACTAGATAGGAAGGAAGTTCAATTCTCACAGTGGTGAACTTGTGTGAATTTAGTCATGAGTGAAAATTGCCTCAGTGCCATGTGACCAGTGTTCACTTAGACTCAGTAGATGAATTTAACTTTGGATAACACTCCCTCTACATTTTGTCCCACTTTTAACACAAATATCCTTTCTGTAACACAAAAATGAGGTCATCCTGTCAAAAGTGCACTCCCTACCTTTACAGGTCAGACTTATCTTGTGGCACTTGGAGCTAATATTATGCTCGTTAGATTCTGTAATCTGCTAGGTAGGATGTTTAAATCTCATAATTGCAAACATTGTGCATAGCTGGAATATCAGATACTCATAGCTTCCTGAAGAGACATGCTGTAACAACTTCCATTCATGAGAATAATTTAACCCTGGGAGAGTATTCCCCCAGGTCCATATCCCACTTTTGCCACAAACATCTTATCTGCTACACCACTGAGGTAATTGTTTCATAAGTGCATTCTCTCACTACAAAAAACAGACTTCTCCTATGGTGCTTGTGGTTAATACCATGATCCTTATATTCTAAGACTAGATAAGTCTCCTGTTTTCTTGATGTACTCGAAAATATTAGGGTTCTACCAAACACCCTAATAATGGGCGATTTCAACTACCCCACCATTAACTTGGAAAACTACTCATGTATCAACTCCTTCACTCAACGCTTTCTGGAATTCATAAACTCCAATGCCCTGGATCAACTTATCCACACTCCCACCAGGGGCAGCAATATCCTAGATCTAGGCATTACCAACATGAGTGACCAGTGTTCCACACCTGAAGTCAACGCCTCATTGGTCCAATCCAACCATAAGCTAATTACCCTAGATATCCACATCCTGCCCCCAACCTCCAATAAGGAAACCATGGTAAAACATTTCTCCAAAGCCAACTTCCTGCTTCTTAAGACAGAAGTGGTGAACTTCATGACACCCATGCAGATGGACAATACAGTTACAACTACTGAATCCTACACAATTGCACTTTATAAGCACTTACATGAGTGCATGGATCGTGTTATCCCAAACAGAACCAAGACACTATCCTCCAAAAAAAGGAAGTCAATCTGGTGGTCCCCTGCCATAAACAATCTGTACAACAGAAGGAAGAAACTGTTGCAAAACAGAGTAAAATCCCATGAGTGGAGGTGCTCCCTGGTCAGCCTCAGTAAGAAGCTGCGATCCCTGATAAAATCCTCCAAAGCTAGTTACGAAAACAAAATCACCACTGATTCTAATGACAGCCACAAAGCATTTTATAGCTATGTCAAGAATCTCAATGGCAACACTCAGATCTGCTCTGAGATACAGCACAATGGCACTACATATACAGACCCAATTGATATTGCCAACATCCTGGCAGATAGGTTCAGTGCTAACTTTACCCCCTTCTCACCCCCTAAAGAGCCCATCTCTATACCAGAAGAATACAAAGTTCCTGTAATCACGGCAGCACAGGTAAAAAACACACTCTCCAAAGCCAGGAACACACCATCCCTGGGACCAGACAACATCCCAGGCTGCATTCTACATGAACTACAGAATGAACTGGCACCCTACCTAAGTACCATGTTCAATCATAGCCTCATCTCAGGCTTTGTGCCTGCTGAATGGCGCACAGTGATGGTTATCCCACTCCACAAGAGGGGAGCCACCACGGAACACAGGAACTACCACCCCATTAGCCTGATGAGCCTGGTCTACAAGGCCATGGAACATATCGTCATGGAACTTATAAACAAAGACATTGGTAATCTCCAGACTCTGGACCCCACCCAGTTCGGGTTTGTAAAAGGCAGATCATGTCTCTTAAACCTGATAGACTTCTTTGAAGCAGTCACCAAAGCCATAGACAAGGGTAAGGTGGTTCACACAGCCTATCTAGATCTTGCCAAGGCTTTCAACACCATCCCCCACTCTGGAATTATAGATAAACTCACTAAACTAGGTATAAATCCCTATGTCACAAGATGGGTTGCCAACTGGCTCACTGACAGAACCTACACTGTGAAAGTAGCAGACTCCAAATCTGACTTCAGACCAGTGACAAGTGGAGTACCACAGGGTTCAATCCTGGGTCCTCTCCTGTTTGGTATCTACTTCTCTGAAGTACAGGCTAACACAGAAGGTCTTTGGCTAACGAAGTCTGCAGATGACTGCAAACTAGGAGCCATAAATGAAACTCCTAATGATGTGGACATCTTACAAAAGGGCCTCACTGAGACAGATGCCTGGTGTCAAAGCCATGGCCTCAAGCTCAATGCCAAAAAGTGCACTGTCATCCCCTTTGGTAAAAACTCTGTACCCATGAACTACAACATAGGCGGTAGTATACTTAACACTGAAAGTGTGATAAGAGACCTTAGGACACAGGTGGACAGTAGTCTCTCCTTTGATAATCACATTGTCACAGTAGTCAGGAAATCCTTCTATGTGGCACACCTCATTATAGAGTACAACGCCCCTTTTGGTATGTACCTCACAAGACATCTACAACAACTGGAAAGGCCACAGAAATACCTCACAAAGAGGATTACCGGCCTCAAACAGATACCCTACGCAGTCCGTCTCAAAAAACTCCAGCTTTACTCCATCGCATATCGCCTACTCAGAGGTGATCTCTGCCTAACATACAGAGCTATGTCAAACCCAGAGCTGTTGGACATGATCCACTTAAAGAAATCCCAATCACTCCAAGCTACATGCTCTAGGGACCTAAACCTTGTCACCACAATAAACAGAACATACTGGATGGATAGATTCCTGTCCCAGAGACTTCCCATACTCTGGAATAAACTACCTATCTATATCAAACAAAGCTCCTCAATAGCACTCTTCAAGAAAAATCTTGATGATTGGATGGGAAATAGGAAATTCACTCCAGGGATCACCTCTGTGGCTCTGCTCGACAGTGGTACAGGAAAATAATTTTCTTGGGTGGCATAAGCCAGGGTACCTTTTTGGCTGGGCTTATATAGGCCCCAGGGCCGATAGCTTAGTACTTGCCTATGAACCTATGAATTCAAATATCCCAGTGGTGAATTTGTGTGTGTGTGTGTGTGTGTGTGTGTGTGTGTGTGTGTGTGTGTGTGTGTGTGTGTGTGTGTGTTCTACTAATACGTAAGTCAAGAATCAACAACAGGTATGCTTTTTTTACTTCCTTATAGGCAAAGAATTTAAATTTGGATTCAACTCCCTGTACAGATTTTCACAGAATGTCCAGATTTCTGCCTCATATTTTTGGTCTGCTCCACATAAAATGTGTGTTTTTTCTGGAAAATCATTGAGGATTGAAGTAACTAAATAATACTATATAATGGGATCCCTTTCAGAAGACTTGAGTTTTCAGAAACTCGAAATTCATATGGTTGAAACCATATGATCGAATTTCTGAACACTCAAACATCCAAACCCCCACTCACAAAAATCTAACTTTTTTATGCTTTTGCAAGGTGGAAAGCTCCCCCTGCACCCCCACACCCCCTGCAAATTAAATATGCCAACATCAAGACTGCACTACAATGAGAAAAAGTGTAAATTTCCCATTTTGCATTGTACCACAATCTCCATTCAAAACCTTTGAGTTTTCAGAAACTCCATTATATGGTCTCGGCCATAAGAATTTCAAGTTTCTGAAAACTCAGTCTTCAAATCCATCAGAAAATACACAACAATTCAAAACCTGTTATACTAGCAACTTTCTAAGTTTATAGGAGTAATATTCAAAATCTGTCCCTATTTTGGGGCCTTTGTCCCCTGATTTTTTCTGTCTTTGTCTAGACTGTTTGCACTAAGAGGTTGAGAGGTATGACTCCCTCTATACTTTATGCCACTTTTGCAACAGGCATCTTATGTAAACTTTCATTTAGGAGACATATTTTCACTGGCAGAGGACTACTGGCCAGGCAATACCCCATTTTGGAAACATAATGCTATCAAAAATTAACTAAATTAATGTTGTAATACAAGTTATCCTGTGGTACTAGCTGTTGATACCAGGATCTCTAGACTGTGCAAGTACAAAGGGAGGAGGTTTAGATCCAGCAATGATCAACTACTGTGCATGTGTGTTTTCTGCCATGCTGTGGAAAGAAGACTTCTAATGTAATATAGTATGTCTAGCTGTGAATTGTTACTTTGCACTTCAACCACCTTCATACCTTTTTAGAAGAACATCACCATATTAAAGAATGGTGACATCATCCATTCAAATGTGCACTGTCACAATTACAAAGCAATATCTCACATGGAGCATGTCATTCAGACACATACAGCATGTACTTTGTGATAATAGGTAGTCTGTTCAAATCCAGCCATTTACTCCTTAGACTCACTTGTGTCACAATGCCTATGATTGTGCAGGTAGGTAACAATGTTGTCACCCAGCTTTCTGCTGTGTACATGTATAGATGAGGATTCCTATTACAAGAATGTATTCTCCTTTCTCACAAAAATCATTTATTGGATAATGATGATGTCATGGGATGACATTTGGCATTTTCCATGAGAACTGCTAAGGCTTTTCCTATGGAAGATGACATCAAACAATGTTCTCTATAATGTTGCCTTAGTAAGGCATGAGTTTGAATCCATGATCATTCACTCATTGTACATGATTACCATTCTCCAGTCACAGTGATGACTGCATTTTGCATCACATGTGCCTGGGTATAGCAAGCAGAAGGCAATGTTAAGACAAGACATAGACATATAGCAGTCTTTTAATGAATTTACAGACACACATATCCTTTGCAGCAATAACATGATGTCACAGCTTTAAAGACGTAAATATCACACAGTTATGACAACACGAACAGTAGCACATTCATTCTTCACAATATCATGTAGTTAAGCAATAACTGACAATGTAGTGTGGTATATTGAAGATTTACCCATGGTTGGCATGGTTTAATCATGAGGGTGAAGCCTGAGTGATTAAATAAAGCCAAACATGGATAAATCTTCAATATACCACAACCACAGAGTTGGTTATTGCTATTATACAATGACATTATTTAAGAAAAAAATACTTACTTTTCTTAAATAATGTCTTTATATAATGGTGCATTACTGTTCTTCTGTTGGTGGTGGTATACTGCTTCCTTCTGTTGATGTAATGCACACGCGTATAGGACCTGAGTTCCCATGCATACCCAGTACATCAATGCTTTGAAATGGAAGCAATGAAGAAAAGAAAGTCTCATTTGCTCCATTTTTTTTTATTTATTAAAAAAAAAAAGTTTTGGATACTTTATATCAACAGAAAAAAGTTTGGGAGAGCGGACATTTTTCCCTTGGTATATTGTGGGATTTACAACAGGCATGCTGGCCAATCAGTGTGCACATTTCGGAATATTAATGGGGGGGTCATTGTATAATTTCTTTTGCTGAATAGTCAGGTTTCAAAACCCACATTAACTGACTGTAAGCATTGTGTCCTAATGTTGCTATGCATGAATGGCATCCACAACTGCCATAATGTGTACAATTTCCTTTTATGTCATAGAAATAATTTGCAAAACAATCATATGATGTAATGATTTCACATAGGTGGAGTTTCTGGATATGATTCATACAGATATTGTTAGTCAGTGTTTTACATGGCTTGCTATTCAATTCCAGCAAAGGGCAACATTATATGAATGTACTGACATTACACAAACAGCACTGGACAAAGTCATTATTCTCAGTTTTTACTTTGGAGAAAGAAATATAAAGTCATTTTGTAATATCCTGCCAGTAAAACAGTGGTCTGTGAATGTTGTGATATGAGTGCTCCTGCAGCATATGCATTGAGAAATGATGTGTGTTGTATATCTATACAGATAGTGTGATTCATATCTGGGACAATGTTGTACAAAACAGGAACAGCTTTCTTGGATGAGAAACATTGATATTATGATGCTCACACGTGTGTGAACATTAACATAACTTCCTCCTTGTCATCATTCTGAATCATACTGTACAAATTATCCTCAAATGTCCTTCATTACTTTACACATTAATTTCAGGTATTTGCGACAAGCTCCATTGCTATGTCGTGTGGCAGACACAGTCAGTACACAGCTCAGTAGAATGTGTAGTATGACAGACAGGGGTTTGAATCTAGCAACTTTTGTCTATCAGATAACTGTGTCAGCCAGGAGTGGCTTAGGTGAAGAATGCAGTTATGGCATAGTCAGAGGGCAGCAGTTTTAAGGCATCACCCTCCAAGGAAGGAGATCCATACCCATTACAAGAGGAAAGTGTTGTAAGCCCTTCAAGTGTGTTTGTCATGACACATGGAATGCCTATTTCTGTGACATCACAGATTGATATGCATCTGTCAATATCTGTCCTGGCATGTGCTTGAGTCTGTCAAGCTGCAAGTGTTGTGCATGTCAGTAATTTTGCACAGGCATTACCTAATTTCCATATAAGAATGCAAAGTATTTCATGTCTCGCTCCAAACTTTTATGTACCACTGTTATTGCTTTCTTCACACTGTACATAATGCTATTCAGTAACATTTCTTACTGTATGGCATTATGCAAGATCATCATAAAGTGTGACTGGGCCTGTGCTAGGACACTTTCTTGTACATACTTATTTTTTTATGTGCTGTTATGGCAGTGTTCCTGTAATTTCTTGTGAGCATGCCCAATATAATCATGTAATAGATTCACACAGATTACAAACTGAGATCTTTAACTGCTGCAATGTCATCACATTTGTATTGTCATTTTATCACTTGTGTATTTTGAGTATTATTATATTACTGCTTAGGACATACATGAATGCTTGCCTAATACATGCATCAAGGTAATAAGCCTCCAGTCTGTGGTAGAAAATGACAAGAATTGGTAAATCATGCCCCTTTCTGATGTGCATGACACAACAGCTGTATAGCTCATTTCTTCATGACAATATGCAATGAAGTACAGAATACAGCCAAACTATCAGTTACCACACATACATTCCCTGTATATACATGTATTTGATAACTGCAATCTACGTGTATAGCCCCTAATGTATCCACCATCCATGCTGTTATCTTAACTTGGCATGGTAACAACATTACCCTAACTCTTCTCAACACATTCAATCCCTTATTATCCCTTTCTTTTTTCACTTTAATTTTTCCTACTTTTTTTTTTGTATTTTTTTTTTTATTAAAGTTAACCTCTAACTCAATCACATTTTGATTTATTTTTTTTTTTTTTATATAATATGTGAATATATTTTTATTTTTTATTTTGCATAACCATTTTGTACTTGTATTTTTGTATTTGTTTTTTTGTTTGTAAATTTGTAAAATCTGGAGCTTTTCTGAGCTTTTCCTCCACACTGAAAATGGACATAAATCCAGCTGGACTAGCCCGGTCAACAAATGTAAAATAAAATAAAATAATAAATAAATTAATATCACATTTACTCCCTTTTCTTATAATGTCACATTGTGTCCCTCTCACATCACTTGTTAGCATGTCCATTTTTAGTTATACACATGAGTAAAGAATTCTGAACAGGATTAGTTACTACTTCAATATGGGCATCTTTCTGTTTAAAATGTTCCTTTGTCACATAATCATATTTTACTACATTATCTGAGCACATTTTCTCCAATTACCCTTGCCACACACTTATGTCTGAACTATTAACATTGTACACTGTGTACATTCCCCCATTTAATGTCCCCTGCACCTTAAGTCTCGTGCTCACCTTGCTTTTACATCATATAAGCTGTCCCTGTGTGCTCACATAATAGGTTTACCTACAGCTAAGCAGTTTTGTTTACATTGTGTGTTCATGCTCTCCACTACTGTTTTATGGTTGCCAACACTGCTGCTGGCCACAAAATGGTGCTTAGAAACGTGTAAGCATGATGAACAGCATCCATATTAAATGAGTGCTGCTTCTTATCATAATAACATGCTGTAATTGTGTAGGGTTTGTGTGAAGCCTACATGATTGTCAATGAAACCTAGAGGAAATATTGTTTGTCCAACTCTATGTATAGAGATTACACTTTTACATCTGTCTGTAAATCTAATAATGAAACTTCTATGGGACATAGCAGCCATGTTAGTATAACAGGTTGAAGGGTAATCTTACTACTAATACTGTATTGTATCGTATTTATAATTCAGTGTTACCAAATTGTTTTGTCCCTTCAGTTAGGAAAAAAGTCTATGATTCTACCAATTTACAAGAAAGGAGACAAATAGCAGTTGTCAAATTATAGACTTGTTAGTCTAATGCCAGTCCTCTCTAAGTGTTTTGAGCATACACTACGAAAATTACTTTTTTTATATATTAATAATCATTTAGTCAATTATGAGCTATACCAGCATGAATTTATTAGTGGTAGATCTGCACTTACATGTTTTATGAAATTCTGTGATCAAGTGACTCTAAAATTAGAATGAATCTATTGGAATCATTTTCATCAATTTAGCAAAGGCTTTTGGCACTGTTTTTCATGACTCCATAATAAAACACAAGCTTTATGAATATAATCTTTTTTTTGTTTAATTGGATTACTCTATGGTTGAATAGCTGAACTGAATGTGTCTATTTTAAAGGACAACATTCACATTATCTCCAGGTTATTTGCAATATCTTTTTTTCAAATAATATTAGATTATGTAGGCACAACTATATCAATTTTATCATACTAAAAAGTTGAACATCTTTGAGACATAATTGCATTACTCAAGTGATCCATAGATTATGGAATTACACACCTGTCTATATAAGGGTATCCACAGACTTAAAAGGGTTTTAAATCTAACTTTGATTACTGGATGGGAGAGTTTGTCCTTGACTTTGAATTTAATGAAGCAATGTTCATAGACAGTCTTCAGGGCTGAACACTGTTTATAGGTTCATAGGTTGGTACTAGGCTATTGGCCCTAGGGCCTATACAAGCCTAGCCATAACAATTCCCTGGATATTTCTTCCCACAATATTTACTTCCCTGGACCCCTGTCTAGCAGGGCGACTGATGTGACCCCCGAGGTGAATTTCCTATCTTCCATCCAATCATCAGGGTTCCTTTTGAAGAGGGCCAAGGAGGTGCTCTGCTTGACATGTATGGGCAGTCAATTCTAGAGTATGGGGAGTCTCTGGGTCAGGAACCTATCCCTCCAGCATGTTTTGTTCATTGTGATGACAAGGTTTAGATCCCTGGGAAGTGTGGCTCTGAGGGATTGGGATTTCTTTAAGTGGAGCATGTCCAGCAGCTCAGGGTTTGACATGGCCTTGTATGTTAAGGAGAGATCGCCTCTGAGTAGATGATATGCCACAGAGTATAGCTGGAGTTTTTTTAGACAGTCAGCATAGGGCATCTGCTGTAGGCCTGTGATTCTTTTAGTGAGGTATTTCTGCTGCCTTTCCAGTTGTTACAGATGTCTTGTGAGGTACATACCAAAGCTAGTTACGAAAATAAAATTGCCAAGGATTCCAAAGACAACCACAAGGCATTCTATAACTATGTGAAGAATCTAAATGGCAATGCTCAGATCTACTTTGAGCTACAACAGAATGGCATTAAATATACTGATCCCAAGGATATTGCCAATATCCTGGCAGATCGATTCAGTGTCAACTTCATCCCCCTCTCACCCACTAAATGGCCCATCTCAATACCAGAAGATTGACAAATTCCGGTAATAACGGCCACACAGGTAAAAACTAACTATGGAAAATAAGCTTGGGGATGGTTCTGTTAGAAAGGTGGGTACCTTCAAGTGTGGAAGATGTCAGCAATGTCCCTACATTTCTGACACCTCTGAGATCACTGTTAGTAACAGGAACAGACATATAAAATCTAAATCTTATTTTAATTGTGAAAGGAAAGGGCTTGTTAACATTGCGACTTATAAAACGTAAAGCATTTTATATAGGTAAAAAAGAGATGAATTTTACGAACATCTTTATGACATCAGGAGAGGTGATAATAGAAATGCTTTATATAAGCACACACTGAGTTGTGAAGGTGCCTCATTCACTTTTTTGTTCTGGATGAGGTAGTAATTAATGGTAGGGGTGGTATCTGGGAAACTATGCTGAAGTATAGGGAGGTTTACTGGCAATTGGTACTGGAAGCCAACAAGTGGCCAGGTTTAAACTACCTGGTTTCCCTAGCCCCTCTCTTGAAACTAAGGGCAGCGAAGTTATGAATTCTATAACCACTTTGTTGAACATATTATTGTTTACATATTTATTATTTTATTTTATTTAATTATTTATTTATCACATGTTTTTAAAAGAATTTTTATTCAACATAAAATAGGGGAACTTTTTATTCTGGATGGATTGTTTTACTCCTGCTTTAGAAAGAGTTAAGGTTGTAATTGATGTCACATGATTTTAAAACTGTTAATTGTTAATGTGTAAGGGTATAAATGGAGAGGAGTTTGGATTGTCAGCATTTTCTGATGAAGTTGTAGACGAAAACGAACTGGTATTGGTTTCAGCGTTACTGTATGCTGTGCTGTGCTTTACTTTGCTTTCTGTGAGTTTTATTAAACATTTTTCAAGGTGGATATGGCTTATTGGTGCTTTTCTTAGTTTACAAATTTTGACAAATGTTTATGCATCAACATCACAAATGAATATTCCATAACCCAACTAATTCTAATGATCCCTACTGCACAGCACAAGTCAAATGGCATCAGAAATACTTGGCCTATGGATCTAAACCTCTTCTGCAACATCAACAGAAACATTTGGAGGGACAGGTATATCTCACAGAGGATAACACTGCTGTGGAGCAAGCTCCTCATCCAATCAAGTGCAAAGGTGTTTTTCTTACGCTCTTGTAATATAAAGTATGCATTCCGATTCTAAAAGATGTGGTTTTAACTTTAGTTTCTTCATTGTAACTTTATTTATTGAGGTTAATAAGCTGGTGTTTATAAGTCTTGTATACCCAGCAGTTGGCAAGTACTTCCTGATTCTGAGCTATGTCATATTGCATTTTGATAATGTAATAGGGGAGCAAGCGGTTTGTTGTGGATAGGCATATTTTCTTTAGTCTACAGCAGAGTTCATCCGTAAAGTGACACAGAATGCAGCACAACAAATCAGTCACTTGATCAGACAAACAAAAAAAATCAATAACTAAATGTATTTATATTCATATAAAAAGTAATAAAGGGAAATAGTACAGGGTAAGATTCATAGTAAAGTGCATAATGCTTTGGATGCAGTGTTATAACGCATGTATAACAATGTAATAAATAGTTTTTCTTAAGGGTAAAAACTACAGGTATGTGAATTACAACAATGATAGCTTACAGTAAAGTATGATTGTGTTTTATACATCAACTGGATTAGTGATGATACGAAAAAATATTCATTGAACTGAATGAGCTTCTCAGAAAGGCAGAAGCTCCACTTGTATTTGGGATTAGGCACTTCATAGGGTACCTGGTTGTACACTAAACTGTTCACAGTACCAGGTTCAATATATAGGTGGAGCTGTTCTGCAAGGGTCCAGAGTTGTGCGGAAGCCTAGGCTTGTGCACATGCATGATTTAGTGTAGTATGACCGACCCCCAAACTCTTCTGAGGGTGGCTTCTAGTGTTCTGTTTTCAAAAATAGATTTAATTCCCTGGTGGACTAGTGGCACTGCAAGCATATTCTCCATCTTGGATAGGTAGAATGTATTTATGATAGACATGCCACCCTATAGGTGGAGCTCCTGCAACAGACATGTCTATGCAGCTCCACCTGTATGCCAGACCTGGCTCCCTGACACCAAAACCAGGCCTGACATACAGATGGAGCTGTTGTGCTAGGGAACATTGATTAGATTGAGATTTAGTTGCATAGAAATGTAAAGAATCTTGCTACCTTTTTTCTGGCATAGAGAGACTCTCTTTTAGTTCAATACCTTGATGTATTGAACTGCATACTGTTTGTACCCCTTATGACATCATCATAAAATGCCAAAGGAAGACACAGAATCAGGTAGTAATTTATAGAAGCTCAGCATGCAGTACATAAATACAAATTTTAAAGCATAATAAATATAATTCTTCTGATATGATTAAAGTAAAACTACCCATTTCACAATCAGAAAGCCTTCTTTATATGATATTACCATATTTCATGAAAAAGAAGCGGTAAGATAACATTTGTACTTGATTTTTAAATGTAACCATTTTTTGTGTAAAAAAAGAATACTAAATGCCCTTGCATTTGTTCTGATGTTGGAGAGGTCAGCACTTTAATCTTTGCTATTCTTGCTAATAAATGATTTGATATATAGACTCTAATGCAGATTCAATAAAGCCTACATGGTGTGCTAAAACTTTGTGTGCATTGTAGTGTGATGCGCACATGATAGCACACTGTTTTGTAGAGCTGCACAAACACAGTAAACATCATAGGATGCTAATTATAGCATGAGCAGCTGGAAGAAATAAAAGAATTGCAATGTGACATTATTTCTGCCTTTTCTACTGACATTATTCAGGATGGCTTGGACACTTTGCATGAGAACATAGCAGCTTATGAGAAAAGGCTGCAGGCAGTCAAAATGAGAAACTGCAAAGAGATATCATGGACTTTAAGAGGGGTGCAGTTTTCTCTTGGTCCAGACATGATCCTCATAGTGCTATTGCTGAACCAATGATGTCAGCAGAGACCGAGACTTCCACCAATGAGCAAATTACTCCAGTGAACAGGCCTACACCCCCGATACTTCCAGTGCCACGTACAACCTCAATGACAGCTTCAGTCAGTTTGGAGACAAGAGCTACTTCTACTAACTCAGTAAATTCCATTACAAATAAAGGCACTTCTAGTCAGCCCCTTTTCCCTTTAACAAAACCTTTATCAATCAGGAATGGCAGATCGCAAAGTCGAGGGAGGAGAGGCCGTGTTCGCCAAATACAGGCAATGGAGAACCGAGGAATATACTGGAACACTCGCAGCAACTCACAAATGACTTAATTATTAACCTCTCTGCATTTGAACTGACTGAAGCACAAGCCTCTGTCCTTAACAAGGGATTATCCTTTGTGCCATCTAAAAGGTCAGATCTATTGGATGTACTGTTAAATCTTAAAATGTTTGCTAGGAACTTGACGCTATCTCTCACTCTGACACAGACCAGAATGTGAATTATTTTAGTAAACCGAGTGTGTTCCTACCTAATATACATACTTCAGTAGAAGCATTTACTAGAGTCTGTGAAAGTGAAATTAGGAAAATGTTTGAAATTGATCATAAACCTGCTTTTTATAATTTAAGTAAAGTAGAATGGGAAGCATTGATTGAGTTTAGGAGAACTAACTCTATTGAAATCCGCCCTGCAGATAAAGAGGGAGGGATTGTGCTTTTAGATAAAAGTGTTTATATTAATTGTATGAATGATTCGCTTAATGATGAAACTACATGTATGTTGGTTAGTAAAATCACAGTTCAAGCTATTACAGAAAAAGTTTTATTTTTAATTTTTGATTTTTTAATGACTCATGTCATTTCAGAGGATTTATTTAAGTATTTTAACGTGTGCCTTCTGTGGAAGGTTGGGCACCAGGCTGGCAACTCAACACAGTAAAACTCCACTGCCAATCATGAGCTGACAGGTGATCTGCTGTGGTGATCCCTAACTGGGAAAAGCTGAAAGAAGAAGGAGATTTAAATATTTTAATGAAAGAGCACCCTACCATTCCGATCATTTATGGGTTACCTAAAGTCCATAAGAGTTTAGTTTCCCACCCATGCATCCCATTGTATCTGGGAGAGGGTGGGTAACTGAACTCTTTTCGATTTATGTGGGGAAAATATTGCATCCCATACTTGAGAAAGTGGCCACAGTTTTGATAGACACTAAGAGCTTTCTAGAACATCTGTATTGGGACACAATACATTTAGATCTAGGGAGAGATTTTTATTTTGTCACTCTAGATATAGG
The DNA here is from genome assembly GCF_019279795.1 of Protopterus annectens. Lineage (NCBI taxonomy): Eukaryota > Metazoa > Chordata > Ceratodontiformes > Protopteridae > Protopterus > Protopterus annectens. Next base: position 1,820,378,831 of record NC_056725.1, read on the forward strand.
GTCATTATTTACAGTTATCCCCAATGACTGGGGGATAGAGAGCATAAGGGATTTTCTGAATGGGGCCAGGTTTTTACTAATGAAAAGATTAATTTGATATGCAGTCTACATGAAATTATTTTAGAGAATAATGTTTTCATATTTGGTGATAATTATTTGCAAAAGGTTGGCATGGCTATGGGCACAGTGTGTGCCAATAGCTACACCAACCTAGCATTAGCTAAATAGGAAAATGATTTAGTCTTATCTAATAATGAATTTTGTCCATATAGTGAATGGTATAAACATTTTGTGGATGACATATTTCTTTTGTGGTGTGGTATTGAGGATGCATTAATATCTTTTATTCAATATTTACAGACCACAACCCCCTTTTTAAGTTTTCTTATAAATACTCCATGCAACAAATTGATTTTTTGGATGTTAAAGTCCAGAAGTCAGATATGGAGTTGATAAAAACTGGACTTTACAGGAAATTAGTTAAAAGGAATTAACTTTTACATAAGAACAGTATGCATCCCAGACATGCCACCAAAAATGTCCTTAAAAGGCAATTTCTCATAATTATTAGACTGCATAGTAATGACCAACAACTTAATGTTGCTTTGATAATTTTAAACATGATTTTATGTGTAGGTGTTATAGTGAACAAGAAATTGCTGCTTGCATCAGTTCCGTCATGAAAAGGAAAAAGAATAAGGGGAGGCCCTATTTCTCTGAAAATGCTCCCTTAATAGGATCACAAAATAGTACACAGTCTGAGAAAAGTATTAGATTTCCATTAACCTTTTCCAGTGATGTTAATTTATTTTGCAATATTATTAAGAAGAACTGGAACATCTTGTATGCTAATGACGAACTGTGTGATTTTTGTGACTGAGAGACCTAGTTTTTCTTTTAAAAATAATTTGTCCCTCAGAAGGCAGCTTTGTTATAAAACACATAAAAGTATGAAAGTAGTCACTTCTCAAAGGCATGGGATGTATTCCTGTAGGCATTGCAGTGCCTGTAAATATATCCATAATGGTACACAATTTAAACATCCTGTGCTTGGTTATTGTATTGATTTTTCTTTTCATGCTGATTGTGCCATGAATTTGGTTTATTGTTGCTATTGTAATTGTTGTGCAGCCTATTATATAGGTAAAACTAATCATTCTCTCAGAGAATGTATTCTTGAATATAATAGAGATATAAGGAATAATAAGACCAGTAGTGCACTAGCAGACTGACCCACAAGTTAGCTTTTGTTTTTTTGTATTAGAGTTGGTGGATGTCAGTTTTAGGGTGGGTGATCTTAGAAATAAAACCAAGGAAAGTGAACAAAAGTAGATACTGTACTTTAAAGCTGATAGTAGCCCTGGGATTAATGATACTGTATCTCTTAAACCTTCCCTGCATGCAAGACCGTTGAAACACAAGGGCACCGGTTCTTTAAATGACTGATTGTAATTAATGTTCTGGTAGGACTGAATGCTCTCATTGGATAATTTTGATTTAAATATGTGTGTTTGTGTATTGGTTGTTTGTCTGAAAAAGCTGTTTGTTACCGTGAAAGTGCTAACTTCTTTTATTAAACTTTTTTATTTTGAATTGTGCTGTGCTGAATCCCCACTTCATTTTTTACTTTCATATTTCACTTTTATACTTTAGTGGAGTTTCTTTACCCGGTTGCTGTTTTTATCCATTTTCTACTAAGCAGCTGAATTGTATGCTAATCAACTAATCCAAGATGGAGGAGCTATTCAACAAGCTATAAAGCAATCATGTAGACTTAGTGTAGGTTTTGCCTGCGTATTACAAAAAAATTATTGGAATAAAGCCAGAGAAACGACTCTACACAGAACTAATGTTAGGGGCTGCTTTTGCTCTTAATCATTTGTGCGTGCAATAGGTCCAAGTTTATACTGCTGCTGCTGCTGATAGGCCTCAGCCAAGAAGGAGAAGGGTGTTTAGACCCCATTTAACTTCTCATGGTCTACATGAGATGGAAATTGTAGAGCACTGCAGGGTGGATAGAGACATACTACAGGAACTCTGCAACCTCTGTCATCCACAACTGAGAGTAAGGGCAAACTGAGGGGAACCAATACCTGTGGAGACTAAGGCATGTGTAGCACTTAGAATATTAGCTACAGGAATCTTTCAGAGGCCAACAGAGGCTATGTTGGGGGTGCCACTGGCATCAGCATCCAGTATCCTACATCAATTCAGAATGCAATGTTACAACATGCCAGTGATTAAATAGTTTTGCCATACACCTGAGGACAGAGCTGCAACTATGCAGGATTTCTACTCTGTAGCACACTTTCTTGAAGTCCAAGGTGCCATAGACAGGATGCACATTAAAATCAAAGGACCACCAAGGAAAGAGAGAAGGGTGCATATAAACAGAAAGGATTTCCACGACATTAACTGCCAAGTCATGTGTAACACTAAGGGAATCATCCTGAATGTGTGTGCTGGCAACACAGGCAGTTACCACGAGTCACATATCTGGCACAACTCTCAGCTCTATCAGATGTTTTGTAGGGGGGGGGGTATCCCAAAGGGTCATTTATTGGGGGAAGCAGGTTATGCACTTGAACCTTGGCTATTGACCCCCATCAGAAACCCACATTCACCAATTATAGAATGCTTTCATGCGGCACATGCTCAAACAAGAAATATTATAGAGCAAGTGTTTGGGCTTGTGAAGTCACATTTCCAGTGCCTAAGATACATCAAGAGGAGCCCTGTAGTACAATCCTCATGCTTGTGCTGAAAGTTTCACCACCTGTGCCATCCTTCACAGTATTATCCTGATAAAGCAGCTTCAGCTGGAACACCAAGGGGAAGAGGTACACATCCCCACCACCACTGACAAGGTGACCACATCCACATGCAAGTGAGGAGTCAAAGGGGGAACCACCAGCCAATGTGGGTGTAGGCAGATGTAGACATGCACAATATGCCCTCTCCCTGGCCAAGAGGCAATGGATAGCACACAAGGTCACCACCTAAAGGGGGTGTAAGACCTTCATCCTATGCACATACATACAGTAACAGTCATGCCAGGCAATGCTCACAACCTTTTAATTACCCATATCGTGGCTGTGTACTGCTAGCATTAGACAAACTCAGCCACAAACTAAAACTCTTGTAACTGCTGGACTTCCAATGTAAATATTAACCTGAAAGAGGAAAATAAATAGCTAAGAACATAAATGAATGGCATATCCTTGCATACTGTTTCTTATTAATGTAATTAAGTAGAAGGTTGGTGATTTTTACAGCAATGAAAGCAGTATGTGACAGCACTAACTTATGTCAGTAGATGTGCTCTCTCTTAAGTAATAGGCCTCCTGCATCAAAGATTCCAACATTACAAAAACATTTAAGAAGGCAATACAATTTTTACAAGAACATTACAAACACATATATACTAAGCACTCAGTTAGCTATGCACCCTCAGCATCAGACAAAAGAGTTGTGTATCCCTGAATCCAAAGGATAGAAAATCAAGAATATGGTACAGTTATCATTTGCACAGGATGTTGTGTTCCAGGGCAGGAGGCCAAGGCTGACACAAAAGGTAGTGAGTAAGAAAAACAGACAGGCAGAAATTTTCATAAAGTATCAAGTGGCCACTGAAACAGAATGAGCTGTAAGCCTCATGACTGACACATGTAACTGTTATTTCCATGTAACTGTTATTTGTGTGTGTGTGTGTGTGTGTGTGTGTGTGTGTGTGTGTGTGTGTGTGTGTGTGTGTGTGTGTGTGTGTGTGTGTGTGTGTGTGTATGTGTGTGTGTATGGGCATTCAAGATGAAATGCACGTGTGTGTCTCCAAGAACACAGCCAAGCTTTTTGCTAGATCTATATCCTGGTATGTCGAACAGCTGTGAGCTGTGCATGGTAGAGGTGACAGTTCATCTTTGTTGTCCCCAGCTGCAAGAACTGGCTGTTCCAGGAGTTGCACTGCCACATCTATGTCCATGGTCAGATACACTACTGCTACCTGAATGTGAATTATCTCTGCTGAACAAGTTCTCCTTACATGTATGCCAAGGACCATGTGCCCATGGCCTACTATGCCTGGGTGTGGACACCCCAAACACTGATGGGGCAGTAGAAGTCATGCCACTACAGAAGCATGATCAGGCACAGCCACTTTGGCTAACATCAGATGTTGATGCTGACCTAAGTCCACATGGAAGCCATCCCCTCCCATCAGACATTCCATCACATACACTGCCTGTTCCATTGTATCATTCATCTGATCCATTGAATCAGTAATACAGTGGATGCAGTCATACGTGTCAGCCTGTGACACATCTACAGCCCTAAGGATGTCCTTGGAACATCTATTGGAATATGCCAGCACCTCCATGATGACCCTAAACATATGTCGAATGTCACATAAAGACACACCAGGATCAGGTGGAGGGTGGACAGCAGGCCTCCTCTGAGCACCCCTAATAACTTTCTTGTATGACATCTTACCCACACTTTGGCTATGGCCAGAGTCAACCATCATTAAAGCCAGAGTAACCATACTACCCTGATAAAGTATGTCACCCTCCACCTGTTCAGTATCTGAGGGCTCACTGGAATAGGTATGCATAGGCCTATTGACTGTGTCTGATGGCAATACAAAGTATGGCTGAATGTCAAGCTCAGTATTAGATTCAACCTCTGCACCCCTGACTATGCCTCTGTTTGGCCACCATCACCATCAGAGTCTGCCAATACTATGACATCAGCTGGTAAGAGTCCTGCACTTCCACTGTCAGAATCACCTGTGATGATAAATAACAAACACAGGAAATAAATTAATACCTACCTAATATATAACACACTACCTCTGGTGCCACTATCACAGATGGTACAGAATACAAGCACAGTCATGACACCCACCTCACATATATGGATACATGCATATTTCTGGCAAATAGTCATCCATAATCAAATAAAAATGTGTTTTTTATCATGTGCAGATGATCCACACTTATAGGGAGAATGGTCCTGGAAGAAGCTAAGCAAAAGTTAAGGACACAATCACCACAATTCCAATAACACAGGGGATCAAAATTACTGCCTATATGTCTATTAACAACACTTTTAACTGAAACTTGCCTGACACAACCATCCAAAACCTATGTGTAATGAACAAGAATGTGTTGTTAACTGAATCAGTTTATTATTATGTTCAAACAAAAAAAAATGAAATCAATATAAACTATTGCTTCCAATATTTTACTGTACAAGAAAATGTTATAAATTGACAGATGTAAGCTTACCACGAAGCTCCTCCTGGCACATACTTGTCCTTCCAGAAACATCAGCAACATCAATGACATGTTGTTGTGCAGTTTCCACTGAGATCTCTGGACATCTGACAGTGAACAGGAACTCTTCATTGGTGTCAGTGCAGCTGTTCACCGGCCACTGCAGCCGCTCTCCCCAGGCTGATGAAATCATATCAGTGGCCCTATGATACACCTGATCATAAGTCCTGCTGTGCCTCTCTATGGCATTTACATCGTTCACTACCTGGTTCCAAATCTGCATTCTGCCAGACATATCCTCACATCTTCTCTCAAGCAGAAAGATTCCATGGCATCTAAATACTTGAACAATTATGTCATTGTCTGTGTCACTGAAAGGGGTTTTATGTGGATTGGTACTCTTGTGTGCCATACTCCTATGTGACATAAAACAGTGAAGGATACAACACATGAATACCACATGAAATTCCTGCTTATATACACATATATATGTTCATTATTAACCACTGCAGACATAGTTCAGTTATTAAAATGTAAGGTTATGTTGTTGTACAGTATCAGACTCAGACACAAACCAATTTTTGATCCAAAACGAGGAATAGCAATGGAGTAATGTATTGTTTACCACAGAAAGAACTGGATTACTAGATCATTTCAAGAACAAATATCTTAAAACACAACTTTGTTGTGGCAGCACACAAATGGTATTTGGCTCTACCCCTCCCAAAAAAACAGGCAAATGGCAGTTTGTACCAAGCAAGGAATAACACATTAGTCCATTGTTTTATGAATGCTTTCAATCAAATTTAATGTGTACACATTTATAACAGAAAAGTCAATTTTATATGATTGCCAGTGACCTCTCCCTGTGCCCAGCACTCCCCTAGACATGTCTATAGGCTATCTTAGAAGCCTAACACCCTATGTCATTGACAATATAGGACGTTACGTTTCACTGAAATAACATAGTAGAGTGTAAGATAACCAGTTATAATTATAACACTTATGATAAAAGTTAATAAGGCTGTCTATCTGAGAAAGTATAATGCTTGACAAAATTGCCTATGCCAAAAGTGAATTTATAAGAAGAGCATTCAGATAAAAGTTCCATTTTCTAATGTATATAATACTTGTAACATGTTAAGAAATCTAGCATGTACTTGAAAAATACAATCTCACCTTAGCAAGATCAGAAGGCTCTGTGCAGATAAATCCAAATTAATAGCAATCTTCTTCAATGCACTCCACATAAACAACTCTCCTCACTTCCAAGTTCCCTAGCTACACAATTACCCTTTTATTGTGTAGATTCAGGCCTCTGACCATGGTGAAGATGCAAATGAGGTGCAAACTCATTAGAATTGTCGAATGACAAACTTCTGATTTTGTGTAGCAAGTGTAAACAAAGTGTAGTTTTACTTGCTAATGGATTGCAATTGTGTGAATGATTTCTGGTAGGAAGAAGGAAAACACAATAGCAATTCAGACTCCCTTACCTGCAGTGGGTGAGTTTAGGTTTACCACCTGTCCCACTTTGCGAGGGATAGTCCCTCTTTGGGGAGATGTGTCCTGCAAAAAAGTTGTAAAAATGTCAAATGTCCTGAGATTTTAGGACAAATTTATTTCCTATATTTTATGTAATAGTTGCATAAAACAGTTATTCTGTATCTGAAACACCTAAGTGCTATAAGAACCAGAATAAGCAACTAAAATTCTACAAGAATAAGCTTTTATTTAGGCAAAAAAGTGAAGTTCTGTCCTTTGTACTGGCTGTGGGTATGTTTCGGCCTGCAAAATCTGATGTTTGTACCAAAAATGTCCCACTTTGGGCATTTGAAAAGGTGGCAACCCTAGGTGAGGTCTATATCAGATGATCGAGTTTTCAGAAACTCGAAATTCATATGATCAAGTTTCTGAAAACGTGAACTTTAAAAAAAAACAGAAAAATCTACTTTTTTTACATTTTTGCAGGGGGGCAAGCCTCCCTGCACCCCCACACTCCCTCCTAATAATACATATCAACTCTGAGATCACACTACAGTGAGGAAAAGGATCTCCATTCAAAAGCTTTGAGTTTTTCAAAAACTCAGTCATTTGGTCTCGCTTATATGAATTTTGAGTTTCTGAAAACTCGATCAGCTGATAGGGACCCAGTGGGTGTGTCACCTAGGATACACTTACAAAATGTAGGCGTAATTGTGGCAAGCTTTTAAATGGAGGTGAGTAGCGCACATTTCTCATTTTTTGTTAACTAATAACGAAATTATTCTGCCTTTGTTGAACACTATATATTACTACCATGTAGTATTTCCATACGTTTTAAGAACGATACAAAATGCCCTACAGACTGCATGTTTGAGACTACAGCATAGTTAAAAGAAGAATGAACACAATACAAAGAGAAGACAGAGCTGCATCAGTGAAAATACTTAGAAATGGTTGTATGATCTGTCATTCCACTAAATATATAAGTAAAACAAGTGCAAACAACTGAGAGTGTACAAGTGTTAAATGTAATACTTTGGTGGAAATGGGACTTGCTTATATGCACAATAATTTTCTGTCCTGTTGCAAGGCTGTTTTTGTGGCAAAGAGAGATAAGTCATCCTTATAGTGTTTTGTAAGTGACAGTTCAATTCCAGAGCTGTGTAGAGTTCTATCACTTGTCTTAAAATGTAGTTTGCAATGTTGTTTATGTTTCCTTTTTTAATTTTTTTTTTAATAATGATATTCGCATGATGGGCAGCTTAACCCAAATATCATGAAATGGTAAAATAAGTTAAAATTGATGAAAGTCACATATGATAAGACAGCATAAATTAAAGCTGTGAATCAAATGTCTGTGTAGCACATCTGTTAAATACAGTGAATCACGGGGTTTACTATCAAATGGGCAATCAGACTCTGTGCGATTCACATTAGTCTGAATTGACCCATTTCGTAGAATTGGAGTAACGAATGCAAAAATGTAGAAATGTACAACAGCAAATGCAATACAGTATTCAGTGTTGTGACTTTCTACATTTTCATGCAGATCGCACTATAGTGGGGATCAGAAAATGTACCCTTTCCCTCACTATAGTCCAATCTCAGAGGTTGTATATCTAAGTTGCAGGGGGTGTGGGAGGTGCAGGGGGCTTGCCCCCCTGCAAAAATGCTGTGTTACTGTTGACTGGAAGTGTAATATTTTCTGTAAAGTCGACATTTCTGAGATGTTGACTTTACCAGAATACTTCCTTCTACATTTATTTGGTTCGTTCTTGTGATTTCCGATATCATGATTTGGAAATCTGAACACTCACACAATGCCAGTGTGAGAATATGATAGTAAACCTAATCACACAATACATAATATCTATAGATCAGCGTTCAAGACCTACATTTGTCTTTTAGTGAAGAAACATGAGACACTTTTTACAATAATAATGCATGTTGAGCTTTGCTAACCAGACTAGCACATTGTTCATCTCTGCACAAACATGGCATGATGGCCCAGACAACAAGCAGACATTGTCAGTTTCAATAAGAATACATTGTTGCATCTTTTGCTTTCCATCTCGCAGCAATGCTAAGTGCCATTGGGTGATGATCAGCAAGCTTCCACAGCACCTGCAGGTCCAGAACACCTGCAGACAATAGGCATTCACTTGTCAGTTTCACAGAGGATAAATTGTTCCATTTTTTGCTCATCATTGCGCAAACCTGCTAAGCGGTGTTGTACAACAGTCCACAATATCTGCAGGTCCAGAAAAACTGCAGACACCAAGGAGCCACTTGTCAATTTCAAAATTAATATATTCTATCATATATGGTTTGCCACCACAGAAACACACTAAGCGGTGTTGCGTGACAATCAGCATACACACATAGTAATGTATGTGAAAATATACAGCTACTGCTGAGTTGTTCCTGTGGCAGCAGGTGTAAGTTAAGGGCTACAATACAGGTGACTCTAGGTTCTATTACATAAAGTCTAAAATTGTAATACTTCTGTTCCAGTTTATTATATATAAAAATTAACAATAGAAAAAAATAATTACAGATAGAAATAACTATATTTAGTAGGTGCACTGAGTGTACACAAGATATCAGATATATATTAAATGTGTAATTGTGTGTATTAGTAGAATTATGGTTCTACAATTAAACATTTATTTGCTGAACTTTCATGTCACACACATACATGGTTAAACTCTCAACTCATTAATGTATATGTTTAACTTATGAGAAGGTCTAACAAACAAGGTCTGAGTTACAATATAAACTCTGCACTCTAATGACTGTAAAAATTACACATGTAGCCCAGCCTTCCCTATGGCATCTGGTATTAGTTAATGCTCGCAATACAGGTGAAACTGGGTTCTAATCTAGCACATTCCCAATTTTATTAATGCTTCTCAACACAGTTTTAAAAAATAAACAAAAATGTAAACGTAATTATAAATAACAAGAACTATGTATAGCACCAGAGCACATATGAATTATATCTGGGACTGAGGGTATACTGGGAATTATGTTTCTGTAATTATAATTGTCTTTTCTGGCCTTGGATGGACTTCATTCTTCAATGATAATCATACACATATGAATGTATAAACCAGGGCTTTGTCAAATTACTGTTGTCAGTGTGTAAAGGCACAAAAAATGTGTAAATGTGTCTGGTCATAAAATTTATGCCTCTGATTCTTGTCTGCAAAGTTAAATAAACTGACAGTTACAACAGCATCCAAACCAAAAACTAATGCCAACTTTCACATTACCCTTCCTAGTTCATATACTACAATCTTCTCTGTTTGGCACTGTTGATCTCTGCTTAAAAAATGCAAACATGGTTGTCTGGGTTTGTGCACTAGCTGTACAATGAGATGTCTCGAATTGGCAGTAAAACACTGTAACTGTTTTTGTTGGACCTGCATGGACATGGCAGGAGCTAGAAGGGAGGCCCAATTTAGGGGCAAAGATGGGGTGTAGATGAGTCCAGAATGTTCACTGGACTCCTTGTAAAGTGCCACAGCCATATGCTACTGCAGGGGACTATACCAGGTCTTAATACAAATCAGAGGCTTAGAATCATCTGGCCAAGGCTGTCTCCTGTGCAACTGGAATTCCATGCACTGGCAAGCAATGTAAGTACCACTATAATAACCTGAAAAGATGCAAGCAAAAACAACTCAACCAGTGGCTGGATGAGATTAGAACTGCTGACATCCCACAGTTGTGCAAATATACAGATAAAGATACTTTAAATTAGACAGAAAGTTGGATTTAGCCAAGACTGGTATGTATAATGTTCTTCTCTTTTTCTTTTAATTTTCTTTTACGGCAACCAAGGAGATAGCAGTGAAGAGAAATGTTCATGCGAAGTGTTTGGAAAGACTGAGAGAAGCAAGGAGTATGTATGCAGCACAAAAGAATATTATTCTATCTAAAGTATTGCCCCCATATACATTCTTAGCAAATTAAGCATGCATATCTTAACTGTAAAATCAAGCATGCATGCTTTAGTATATAGCTCAACCCAGCTGTAGGAGTCAATTGTAATAGTGTATTCAGATGTTGTGATTTCAAATCCCACAGATAGTAAATATATAGTAAAATAATTTAAAAGTATTACATAATAATGTCAACAAAATTGGCATACATGCCATGCTATAAACTTAATCTGTATTATTTGATCAAGCGTATGTGCAATATATGCATATTGTAAGGATTGCTTGGAACAATCATCAGTCATAGCTTGTAGTAGTTGTAAAGAATACTTAATGTAAAAGTAAAATTATTTGTACTTATATCATACTAATTTATTGTATGTAACATATAATGTTACTAGTTATCTACTTCTTTTTTGTCTCTTACCCCATTCCTTAGTTCTCTTTCTTATTTTTATATGTGTGGTCACAGTGTTCTGATGCCATCAATCTCTGACAACTCAGAAAATGATTTACAACATAGAGAGGTAGAACAACCAGTGTGGCTCAACCTACTTCCCCGCCAACAGCTGTGGCACTGATGCCCAGTACATCTGAGACCCAACCTGGAAGTACTACCCCTGCAGTCCCTGCACTACCTGGGCCCTTCACATCAGGTAGCATTACCCCAACAACCGGTGCAGTGGTACACTACAGGAGTATTGACAGAAGAGGAATTTTTGCCACCTACTAGGAGGTGGTAGGCATGGTTTGTGAGGTTGTGGAAAGCACCATTGGTGCACACCTCATCCAGATGGAGACGATGCTCACTTAAATGCATGGCAAAAGAAAAAAATCAAGCACTCCAACAGCAAGCTGAGGAGGGGGATGGTGATGACAGTTCTGAGGGTGAGAACTAGATTCTCACTGTCCCTATATTTGATAATCATGGGCATCCGATGTCCCCGCCCCATCCCCAATCATGGTATCCCCGAACCTGTTGTATCCCTGACCATCCCTGTATTTTATTTTTTTGTTCAGTTTGTCTGCAGCTGCTTTCTCACCTACCCTACTTACTTGACCCTGACATACCTACATCCTTTACGCATCATTCCTCTCTTACAAAAGTAAATGCACAAACATGGGCACCTGCCCCCCCAAACAAAATTATCATCCAATACATGGCTCTCCACTTTGCACATGTGTCTTCATGACACACTTGATTCGACTTGATTTGGTCCGGTTGGATATACATTACTGCGCTGTTGTCACCCATCTTTCTTGAGGTGACAGTCTAAATTCATCCAATATTCTATGTTCATTTTACACTGTTGAAGAAGTGGATAGCTATGCTTCTTTTCTAACTGACCCCCCTGAGCATTCCAATATTGCTATCCCTTTGTTCTTTCCCCTGCTTGCTCCCCCCCAATTTCACCATTTTTCTTTCTACCCCATATTCACACCTTTAATCTGGTCAAAAAATAAAATCACACACCACACACATAAGAAATCCTCAATGAAATGCTTCACTTTATGTCTTCTGCATTTGCACACTGTTTGGCATCATGTACTAATGCCGAGTGCAGTGAATAGCTATCTGTTGTGCTTACCTCCATGCAATGCTGCTAAAACCCACTGTGCAAAGGAAGCACACAGTTAAAGAAGAGGAAAGGCACTTATATTAAAAATGTCATATAAAATTATTATTTAGACTGATGATTGTGTAAATATATAGCACCATATGTATACTGTTGACATAAATCACTTGAGTACTGTTTGTTTTTATACAGTACTTCACTAGAGTCACTCCCTGTCACATTTTCAATAATTATCACATGTAACTATTCAATTACATCATGAATATATATGTAAAAAAATACACAGAGCTGGATTCAAACCCTGTATTATCTGTGCTCAGAATGAGAGCTGAGTGCTATTATACTTGCTGCCACAGAGTCAACTAGGCAGCAAGTGGTTTTCTTCCACTCAGTACTGTCCAAAGTGCTGACTGCCACACCTCTCCATTTATCATGTTTGCGTGAAGGAAAGTGAACCAATAGAAATTATAATTTTCTCAATCAAGCTGAGACCCACGTTTGCTCGTCGCTTAACTACCCTCAAATGGGGAATGTAGTATAAATACATTTTTAAGGTTATACAATTTGTGACACAACATTTTCAATATTAACTAGTTATGAACACCATAGTACCTGTTAACTGTGTCTGTCATAGCCAACATAGAAAAGTACTTCTCAAGTTCAAGTAGGAGTCCTTTCAATGTGTATCTGCATGTGCAAACACTTTGCCATCGATTGAGCAAACCAGTTGCTTGGCAGTGCACTATGGAAAGTGCTTTTTAGCATGTATTACTTATATTTACTGCCCAGTTAGTCTTCATCTTATTAAAATCCATTCAAAGAAATAACCAAAGGAAAGGTACTTTTTAATGACTGAACACATACTTATAGTCAGTCATATGTTACCTGCACCCATGCATTTGAAACTTGGCATGCCAGTGTAGCTCATTTGGTCAGGATAAAACAGATGAACATTCATGGGTTCAGGTCAAGCAGCTTTATTACACACAAACCCATCAGGAATGAGGCTTTGTAACTTAAACTTAAACAAAGCTATAAACTGACTACCATACTCATACATGTTAACAGTCTGGCTGTTTTCTCAAAATGGCACTGCTGTCTGCACATGCTCACTATTTATATGCACGTGCCTACATCTGGAAATGCTTCTTAAAGGTACATACACATGCTCTGTTCTACATCCTTCCTCTTTGAGAAATAGATCATGTACTAAATGACAGTATTCAGTGACATGCAATTATACAGAAATGATCTTTTGCCATGCAGTTATACAGAACTAATTCTTTGGCATGCAGTCATACAAAATCAGACACATATAAAACAATCATGTCCAGGTTGCTGTTATTTTAAACTGGGTCTAGAAATATGACCTGATCATGTAACATAAAAGTCAGAATTTGATCTAGCAAAGGGGACTGTCTTCAAGGAATGCTCAACTTTGGGGACAACTGGGACATCATCAGGAATGGGAATGGATACTGAGACGTTCTTCGGTATGAACATTGTCAGGGTTGCTGTGAGATCTAGAGTCTGTATTACAGGTACAATGCTGCAATATCATTTCTGGTACAGGACAAAAATGCCTGTGGTTTCTCCTGTATTCTATACCCTCATATTCCACTAAGTAGGATCTTGGCATGATACATATTCCTCTCACTTGACTTATTCGATCAAAGCCTTTCGCCATTTGCATCCTCACTGTCTCTCCTTCTTTCAACGGGTGAAGAAATCTGCTCATTTTTTCATAGCTGGACTTCTGAAAGGAATGATTCTTAAAAAGTTGGGCTTTGATTTCTCTGGTGTTTTTAACATTAGGCACCAACAAACTAGAACTAATAGGCAAGGTTGTTCTGATTTGCCTATATAGAAGTCGTTGAGCAGGCAAGCCAAGTAGATTGTCATGGGGTATATTTCTGAGATTAAGCAAATTAAAGAAGATATCAGTATTGTCACACTTTGACCTCTCTAGTAATTGCTTTGCATTCTGTACTGCATGTTCAGCAAGGACATTTGACAGTGGGTATTTAGGTCTACTAGTAACATGGATAAAGTCCCACTCTTTTGCAAATTTCTGAAACAATTGACTAGTAAACTGGGTACCGTTGTCAGAAATAACTTTGTGTGGACTACCATGAACTGATAAATGATGTTTCATCTTAGTAATAACAGCACTGGACATTAGGTTAGATAGCAAATCGATTTCAAACCAGTTCGAATAAGAGTCTACCAACACTAAGTAATGCCCACCCCTCCAGGCATGTCTATAGGTCAGTTCTCTGTGCTTTCTCCTATTAACCTGGTGAACTTGGGCATCCTGAGGAAATGTAGCAACTGCCTCATGTACACCAACAACCCTCTCCTCTTACCTTCAAACACTCAGACTTGCAAGAGATGCACTTATATATCCAAATTGGAAGCCACACACTCTCCAGCCAAGACCGGAATAGCTGGTCAAGAGGTGAAGGTCAACATTTGCACCATACCACATGGAACACATAGCCCTCCGGAACACACACTGACACTGCCTTCACGTAAAAACACAAACCACACACCCACCTTTGTGGAGGCTCTCAATAAAAATCTATACAAGCAGCAGAGACCTCCAAGGCAGAAATGCACTCAATCACCACAACATAACACTAATCACGAGACACATAATTCTCCTAAACAGTGTGCTACTCAATCAAAACCCCTAAGGCAAAACAGCATGCTCAATACAATAGTCATAGGTGACTCGATAGTGAGGCACACTGATGTCGCACTCACTAGGTTGAATAAGGAGAAAGTAACATTCAGCTGCCTGTCAGGTGCCAGGATTTGACACATAATACATGCACTCAGGTCACTCAACAACAGGTACAAATATGACTCTGTCATTATACATGTGGGTGTGAATGACCTGAGGCGTACCTTCCTGAACTACATCAAAAGAGATATGGAGGATCTCTCAGATTATGTAGCCCAGGCGGGTATGCCCTAGCCCTGAGCAGCATCCAACCATCACCCAGAATGATACCACATTACAAGCAGAAAATGATTGATTTAAACAATTGGCTAAGTTTCTGGTGTCATTCTAAGGGGATCCAGCATCTGTCTGTGTGGGTGACATAATTGACAGACCTTTGCCAGAGATGGCCTGCATCTGTCACCTCTGGGCTTCTGGATACTAGCGAAGGCTCTTGCCACCCCTATAGTGCCTTTTTTAGGTGGTGTTCCAAAGAACAAATTACCACCGTAACAGCTACAAACAAATGCAATCTGAGGGTCATGTTGCTCAACTCTAGAAAACTAAATCTCAAAATGCACTCGCTCGAGGCACTCCTTAAAATGGAGAACATTGACATTTGTGCTGTAAGAGAGACCTGGTTCAAGGCAGCAGAAAGCACCCCTGCACTACCAGGCTATAACTCATTCCACACCTTTTGGCCCCAGAACTTGGACTGAGGCTCCAAAGGCGGTGGTGTTTCCATATCCATAAAGGATGCGCACAACTCCAGACTGGTAGCCCAACATAATGCATCAGAGATACTTCAGGTGCAGCTAACATTGGGTAAGACTGTGATTCAGGTTGTAGCCTGCTATAGGTCCCCAACTATGTCCCAAGACTTGCACTCCACGTTCCTCAGCACCCTGGAGAATATTATGGTCCAACCTAACACTCTCTTACTATGCAACTTCAACTACATCTCCATTAACTGGGTAAACTACTCATGTACCAATACACTTGCCCAACATTTCCCGGAGTTCGTTAATTCCAATGCCCTGGACCAGCTCGTTCTTACCCCAACTAGAGGTAGCAACATCCTTGACCTGGTCATTACTAACATGGGCAACCATTGCTCTACACCAATAGTCAGCTCCACCCTGGTTAGATCCGACCACAAACTAATCACCTTGGAAATCCACATCCCTCTCAACCCCCCCCCCGTCAAAGGTAACCACCATGAAAAAATTCTCCAAAGCTAACTTTGGGATCCTAAAAATAGAGGTGGCTAACTTTATGGCAAACATGCAACTGGAGAATAGCTGCGTGACTGCAGAATCATACACAAATGCACTGTACGAACACATACACAAATGCATGGATCTCGCCATACCCAATAGAACCAAGACACTCTCCTCAAAAAAAAGGAAGCCAATTTGGTGGTCCCCTGCCATAAACAAACTCTACAACAGAAGGAGGAAACTAATGGTGAATAAGGTGAAGTCCCAAGACTGGAAAAACTCCCTTATCTGCCTCAACAAAAAGTTGAGATCTGTCATCAAATCCACTAAAGCTAGGTATGAAAACAGAATTGCAGCAGATAGTAAAGACAACACCAAGGCCTTCTATAATTATGTAAAAAATCTCCACAGCAGTACTGAGATTTGCTCTGAGCTACTGCACAATGGTACATTCTATACCAAGCCAACAGACATTGCCAGTATACTGGCTGACAGATTCAGTGCCAACTTTACCCCTCCCACCAAAGGACCAATCACAATACCAGTAGATTGCCAGGCACCCAGTATTACTGCTGCACAGGTTAAAACAGCACTGTCCAAGGCCAATAATACAGCTTCTTTGGGACCTGACAATATCCCTGGTTGTGTTCTAAATGAACTGCAGAGTGAACTGGCACCTCACCTGTGTGCCCTGTTCAGTCACAGCCTCACCTCAGGCTTTGTCCCTGCCAACTGGTGCACTGCTACAGTCATCCCTCTCCACAAAGGAGGAGTGACTACAGACCCTGGGAACTATCGCCCCATTAGCCTGATGAGTCTGATACGCAAATCTATGAAATGCCTCATCATGGACCTAATAAACAAGGATATAGGGAATCTCCAAACTCTGGATCCCACACAGTTTGTTTTTTTGAAGGGTAGATCATGCCTGCTTAACTTGGTTGACTTCTTTGAGTCAGTCACCAGAGCTGTGGATGAAGACAAGGTGGTTCATACAGCCTACCTTGATCTGGCCAAGGCTTTTGATACCATTCCCCACTCAGGAATCATAGAAAAACTCACTAAGCTTAGCATCAACCCTTATATCACTAGGTGGGTTGCAAACTGGCTCACAGATAGAACACAGTGTGAAAGTAGTTGACTCCAAGTCAGACTGCCGATTAGTCACGAGTGGAGTCCCACAGGGTTCGGTCCTGGGTCCTCTCCTGTTTGGTATCTACTTCTCTGAAGTCCAGGCCAACACGAAGGGACTCTGGCTTACAAAGTTTGCAGATGATTGCAAGTTGGGCACCATTAGTAACTTCCCAAGTGATTTTGACATCCTACAGACTGGACTCACTGTGACAAATGACTGATGTCAGAACCATGGCCTTAAGCTCAATGCCAAAAAATGTGTCGTCATCCCCTTTGGGAAAAACCCGGTTCCTATGAATTACCACATTGGTGGTAGATATATATATATATATATATATATATATATATATATATATATATATATATATATATATATATATATATATATACAAGGTTATACCTCCAACAAAAAAGCAAATACACCAAAAAGCTTTTAAGCATAGTAAAAGAGGAATAGAGGTATAGCCAAAATAAGTCAGGGGGCTGGAGGGAGGGTAGCCAGGACTGCAACAGTGAATACACTCGAACATCTACATTTATGGTAAGTGTACACAACTGTGCTATGTTCTTCATGTTTCACTGTTGTAGTCATCACATTTGAGTAGATTCCCAGTGCTAAGGATGGGAGAAGGAATTTAGATAGCATTAGGACTGGCTATGAGGCCCTGCAAGACTGCAGTGGTAAAACCAGCTCTGGATTTAGAGAAAATTGGCAAATGGTAATGTTTGGTAAAAGTATGTACAGAATTCCAGGTAGCAGCTTCTAGAATTTTCCTGGTAGGGACACCTCTAAGAAAGGCTGTAGAGGTAGATGCAGCCCTGGTTGAATGGGGTCTAAACTCCAGTGGGATAGGTTTTCTATGGTGCTTATAGCAGAAATGAATGCAATGGCCTATCCATTTAGAAAAGGTTTGCTTTGAAATAGCTTTCCCCTCTGCCCCTGCAGCAAATGCCACCAGCAGTTATTCAGATTTCCTTTGAGTTTTAGTCCTGTCCAAGTAAAATCTAAGTTGTCTGTTCACATCTAAAGAGTGCAGTATGTGTTCCCCTTCATTCTGTGGATTAGAAAAGAAGGTTGGCAAATGAATGGACTGATTAAGAGCCACACTGGATACCACCTTGGGCATGAAGGAGGGATTAGTCCTGAGGGACACCCTGTCTGCATGAAAGATGATTAAAGGCTCCACTGCCATAAGAGCCTGTAATTCAGATACCCTTCTTGCTGAAGTGATTGCTAAAAGGAAGGCTATTTTCCAAGAAAGGAATTTTAACTCTGCACTTGCAGATGGCTCAAAAGGAGGAAGAGTGAGTTTTTCTATACAAAGTTAAGGTCCCAGGCTGGGGTTGGGGCTCTCCTGGGTGGTCTTAAATTTTTGGCCCCTCTGAGGAACTGCTTGACCAGTGGGTGAGAGAAGAGGGGTGGTTCTGTGTTGTAATGAGCTGAAATGGCTGAGGTGTGAATTTTGATGGATGAAAAGGAAAGGCCCTTGTGGGGCATCTCAGTTAAGTAGTTAAGAATCTGAGGTAAGTTAGGTGCTGCTGTGGCCATCCCTTGAGTTTGGTTCCAGGCACAGAATCTTTTCCATTTTTCAACATAAGACTTTCTAGTACTAGACCTCCTTGCCTCCAAAATGACATCCAGCACTTGTTTACTGAGGGATGGTAACGGAGAGATTAGGTAATTAGCCAGGCTGCCAGGTTCAGGGTTTGAAGCTGGGGATGCAGAATCTGTCTCTCTTGCTCTGACAGCAGGGTAGGGTCTGAGGCAGGTGCCATGGGGCTAGCTGTGACACACTGCGCAAGAGGGGGTACCAGTGTTGGCGTCGCCAGTCTGGTGCAATCAGTATCGTCCTTGGTTTGTCCTGTTTTATCTTTAGTAGCACTTTGGAGAGGAGGAAAGGCATAGACTGATAGTTTTTTCCAGCTGAAGGACAGAGCATCCACTTTCCAAGCTTGTTTGTGGGGAATCCTTGTACAGAATTTGTCCAATTGGTAGTTCTGGGGGGAGTCAAACAAGTCTATATCTGGGCTCCCCTATTTGTTGATCAACATGTTGAAAGTCTTTGGTTCCAGTTTCCACTCATGTGGGTCCATGAGATTTCTGCTTAGTTCATCTGCCAGTGTGTTTAGTTTTCCTGGCAGGAATTGAGCCTGTAGATGCACTTGGTAGCTCAAGGCTGTGTTCCACAGTGCCAGGCTAATCTGCAGAGGGAGTAAGAATGGGTACCCCCCCTGCTTGTTTATGTACCACATAACAGTGGTGTTGTCCATCTTTACCATTAATTGCCCTGGAAGAATGTGGTTCTTGAAGGATCTCAGAGCATTCTGTACAGCTAACATTTCTTTTTGATTGATATGCAGGTGCATTTGACTTGGCTTCCATTTTCCCTGAATGCACTTCCCTGCCAGGTGAGCCCCCCATGCATAGTCTGAAGCTTTTGTTGTTAGGGTTTGGGTGGCAGGGGGTAGAGTGAATGATAGTCCCTTGTTTTGGTGGCAGGCCTCTGCCCACCAAAGGAATTCTAACCATAAGCAAGGTATGATAGGAATCATTGCTTCTAGATCCTGAGAATGTTGACACCATAGGCTTTTCAGATACCATTGTAGTTTCCTCATATGCAGCCTTGCATATGGAATTAGTAGAATGCACGAGGCCATGAATCCCAAGGTTTGCAGTATTTGCCTTGCAGATAGCAGGGTTTTTGTGGCCACTAGTTTGAAGTAAGTTGTCAAATGAATTTGTTTCTCTGGCATGAGGAAAGCCATCTGGGAAGTTGTGTTCAAGCTTGCTCTCAGGAATATAATTTGTTGACAGGGTACCAGATGTCATTTCTTTTCATTTATGGTGTACCCCAGACAAGCTAATACCTTTTGTAAAATTGCCAGATGATTTAGAAGCAAGTCCTGGCTTTCTGCCTGAATTAGACAATCGTCCAGAATATTTCTTTGCCTGCAAAATGCAATGAATGGAACTAGGCATTTTGTGAATACCCTGGGTGCAGTAGATAAGCCAAAGGGCAGTGCAGAGAACTGATAGTGCATGTAGTCTGCTTTGAAGCCTAGGTATCTTCTGCAAGATTCCCTGATTGGAATGTGCAGGTAGACTTCCTTTAAATCCAGTGTTGCCAACCAGGCATCCTTGCCTAGCATAGGAAGTAACTGGTGAAGAGTTAGCATCTTAAATTTTGGAATCACCAAAAAGGTGTTTAAGGTAGAAAGGTCCAGGATAGGACGCCATGAGTTGTCTTTTCTGGGTACCAGGAAAAGTCTTGAGTAGAAACCTTGTCCCTTTTCCTCTTCTGGTACAGTTTGAATAGCCTTTATGTTTAAGAGAGAGAGTACTTGCTTTTGAGCCTCTGCCCACTGATTTGGGGGTAGATCTGGCTAACCATTTTGGTTGGTAACATGTGGAAATGGAATCTGTATCCTTGGGAAACTATATTTAAAACCCATTTGTCCTAGGTAAAGAGTTTCCAGTTTTTTGCCTGCAGAGCAATCTTTCCCCCTAAAGGAGCAGTCAGTTGAGAAGTGCTTGGAAGTTTTAAAATTAAGTCATTGAGACAGTTTACCATAGTGGGGAGTCTTACTACTCCCTGATTTAGAAGTGGGAGCCTCCACTGCTTAGTCCTGTGTGTACCCTGGGACTGAAGCCTGGGTGTTCTGCCTGGAAGAGGCAGGAAAGGACCAATTCTTAGAGGGCCAATGCCTACTAAATCTCGGAGGCTGTACTTGTAGGAAATCTTTAACAGTTTGCATAGATTTAGCTTTTTCCTCCATCTTTTTAAGAACTTCTTCTGCTTTGTTGCCAAACAGGCGGTCCTGATTTAAGGGAGCATCCAGCAATTTAGTTTTAACATGATCTGGCAAGGGTTGCTCCTTAAGCCAAGTATGCCTTCTAAGTACAGACCCAGTGACAGCAGCCCTGCAAGATGCCTCTAGAGAATCAAAACCACATTGCAAAGTATGTTTTCCAACCTGTTCAGCAGAATGCATTAAATTATGTAAATCCTTGTTTTCAGCACAGTCAGGAATCAACATAATTTTCTGTTTAAGCAATCCAATAATATGCTGCTGAAACTTTAACATATGAAACTGGCAATTTATGGCCCTAATGGCCAAGGTTGCATAAGTGTATACCTTCTTACCCCATCTATCCAGCACCCTGGAGTCTCTATCAGAGGGGGTAGGATTTTTGGCAGTAGTAGCCTTAATGCCCTTGGGTCCCTGTGAAATGGTCTCTGGATCCGCACTAGGATTTTTAAAAAGGAACTTGTGAGAGTCAGGAACCCTGTAATATCTATCAGGATTTCTGGGAGCAGGAGGTAAAGAGTCAGGGGTCAAGCTAGATTCCTCAAAGGCATCATCAACAATGTCTAGTACAGGAGGGATCACTAAAGGCCTGTGCTGGGGCAGGAGTAAGAAATCCCTAAGCTTCTTTTTAGAATCAGAGTAATCCTGGCTTTCCCAATGAAAATGCTCCCTAGGAGTATGCAAGGTTTCACCAAAAGAGAAATCCTCTGGGGTGGAAGCAGAGGGAATAGAGTCCTCTGCATCAGAATCCTCATAAGTAGATAAGGGTAAATCCTGGTCATCAGAGGAAGCACAAATTTCAAAATCCTGGTCAGAACTATCATAAGCAAATTCAGTCCTAGGTCTCTTAGAAGGGGAAAGCTGGCTTCCCCTGATTAAAGTAATAAGGTCTTCAGCCATTCTTATCATTTGTTTTTTAGGCATAGAGGCCTGACCATGCAGTCTGGGCATCATTTTTTAGGCATGGTTCTAGTTTTTGGCCTTGAAGAAGAAGATAGCGTCAGTTTAATATGCAAGTCAGTAGACCTGAATACACCCTCAGAAGTCAGTGCCTGCACAGAGGCTCCGGACCCATCCAAGATAGAGACATCCACAGGTTCCACAGTTGAAGCATCTCACGGCATACTCTGAATGGGTCTCAGTAAAGGTCTGTGATTCTGAAGTGGTGGGTATCAGGGGCTGCGAATGCACCTCACTGAGTACTGGCAAACTGGTGACTGGCTTAGGAGAAGCATCGTCGACAGCTTTGAACCTAGGCGGCCTGTCTCTGTCTTTATCTTTGCGCTTTTTCAGAATGTCAGTAGTCGAATGGCTTAATGAAGACATATCTGGATAATTGAACTGAGAACCAAAATATTTAGAAGTGTAAATATACCGATGACGGATAGTTCGTTGGTTAAATAAGGCACAAAACCAACAGTGAGGTATGTCGTGGTCAGGGCCTAGGCAAGGAATACATTACGTAAGAAAATCTTTATGAGGTATTTGCTTTCCACAAGAAATGCAATTATTAACTTTTACTGACATTGTTAAGGAGCAAGAAAAAGTTTCCCCAATGGGGTACTTAGCTTTAGTTGAAGACTTCGGTTCTGAAACTCGAAAATGAAAATTTCAGGAGTCGGCCAACGGGCACTTGCGAACTGCTTCTGCTTCGAGCACTGCACAGCAAGAAAGACTGATATAATGGCATTGGCTGCCTGCTTTACACCCCTGATGACCTGATGTCATGGAAGATGAGACAGCAGACCCAAGACTTTGATAATCAGGCCGACTGAGGGCTACTGTAAGCAAATAACCCAAATGTGATGACTGCAACAGTGAAACACAAAGAACATCACAGAAGGCATTATAAGAGATCTGGGAACACAGGTTGACAGCAATCTCTCTTTTAATCATCACATTGCCACTGTGGTCAGAAAGTCCTTCTATGTGGCACATCTCATTACTAAGGGTTTTGCATCCAGGAAGAAAGAGGTCATTGTCTCCCTCTACTCATTAGGCCAATCATAGAGTACAATGCCCCATTTGTCAAGTACCTCATTAGACACCTGCAACAACTGGAGAGGCCAACATCCTAGGCCTTAAACACTTGTCATGTATGGAAAGACTCAAAAAACTGCAACTATTCTCTGTCTCATATTGCCTACTTAGAGGCAATCTCTGCTTGACTTACAAAGCCATGTCTGACCCAGCTCTGTTAGAAATGCTACATCTAAAGAAATCCCAATCCCTCCACACCACATGCTCCAAAGACCTCAACCTCATTACCACAATTAACAGAACATGCTGGAGGGACAGGTTCATAACCCAAAGACTGCCCATGCTATGGAACAGACTTCCCATACATGTCAAGCAGAGTACCTCACTGTCCCTCTTCAAGAGAAAACTTGATGAATGGATGGGAAACAGAAAATTCACCCCTGGAATAATTCCAGTGGCTCTACTTGACAAAGGCACTGGGAACTAAGGTCAGGCGGCACTATGCCAGGGTAATCCTATGGCTAGGCTTGTAAAGGCCCCAGGGCCATTAGCCTAGTACACACCTATGAACCTATGATTGTTCCATTCAAATATGTTAGTGGCTACCATTGACCAAGATAGTTCAAGAATTTAGCTTAGATGAAGTGGAACTTTTTGCAAATGCAATTTAGTACTGTTGCATACTGAACAAGAAGAAAGCACTTTATCAATGTCTTTAGATAGAGAAGGCCAAAATACTAGTCCTCTCACCTTTCTTTTGGTAGAATCGGAACCTGGGTGGCCACAATGCAAAATCTGAATGTATTCATGTTGTAAGGAGGTAGGAACAATAATTTTGTGAGCTTTGAAAATGGTACCATCTTCCATCAGCATCTCATCTCTGTATGGAAAGTAAGGTTGCACTTCTAGTGGTACACAGGATTGCTTTGACGGCCATCCAACATTTATGAAGTGGTTGAGGTTTTGAAAAATAGGATCAGTCTTTGTATGATCTCTCAACTCATTAAGTCTCATGGTAGAAAGATTACACACTTCCATGACAGCAAAGTCAAAATTCTCTGCATCAAGCTGTTCCGTGATATTTCTGGGCAACCTGGATAAGGTATTAGCCAGATAAAGAAGTTTGCTTTCTGTATAGACCATTTTAAAGTTGTATTTTTGTAATCTGAGCATCATTCTTTGTAGTCTTGCTGGAGCTGCATGTATAGGCTTCTTTAAAATAGTGACTAGATTTTGATGATCAGTTCCTATTTGAATAGCTCGGCCATAAATATAATTATGGTACTTCGAACATGCGAACACAATTGCCAAAAGTTCCTTTTCAATTTGAGCATACTACATCTCAATTTGGGTAAGAGTTCTAGATGCATGAGCAACAGATCTGCCCTCTTGAAGAATAACTGCACCAAGACCAAACTTTGAAGCATCACAGGAAAGAGTTACTTGTTTGTAGACATCATAATATCTCAATGTAGGCGGGTTAACAATTTGCTGTTTGAGGTTGTCAAATGCTCTCTGGTGTTGTTCTAACCATGACAGGCAACATTTTTGTGTGCCAGCTCTCTTAAAGGTACTGATAACTCACTAAAGTTAGGGATACATTTGCCCAAATTGTTAACCATACCAAAAAAATGCTGTAAAGCTTGGACATTGTCTAGGAATGGCATCTCATGAATTGCTGCTTGTTTAGAAGGGTCTGGTCATAAGCCCGTACTGGCAAATAAATAACCTACTTAAGTTACTTCTAGTAGTCTGAAGTTACATTTCAGAGTATTGAGCTTTAAATTCACTTCACATGCTCTGTCTAGAACTTTTCTGAGGTTTTTGCCATGCTCTGCTTCAACATTGTCTCCAGTCAGTCAAGTCATTAACTATTATAGCACATGTATAACCTAAAAATATTTGTCTCCTTGCACGCTAAAAGACTTCACTGGCAGAATTTATTCCAAAAAGCATCATGAGGAATCTGTATCTACCAAATGGTGTATTGAATGTAGTCAGTAGTGAAAATTTGCAATCAAGCATTACTTGCCAAAATGGACTCTTTGCATCTAAGACAGAAAAAACAGTGGCATTTGGCATGAGGGCGGCAATCTCCTCGACTGTACGCATAGGGTGATGAGGTCTCTTTAATGCCTAGTTCAAGTCTCTTGGTTCAATGCATATTCTGATTTCATCTGAATTCTTCTTATGAGCAGCTACCATGGAAGACACCCACTCAGTTGGTTCTGTGACTGGACAAACCACACTTTGCTGCACCATTTTGTCTAACTAGACCTTGACTTTGTCCTGCATAGATACCGGAACTCTTCTTGATGTTTTGATGACTGGACTGAACTCTAGGTCTACTTTCATGGAGTGCACAACTGGAAGTTTGCCTAGCTTGTTGTTGAACACATCAGCATACTCTGAGAAAATGCATCACTGATGCTGG
Source organism: Protopterus annectens (assembly GCF_019279795.1). NCBI lineage: Eukaryota > Metazoa > Chordata > Ceratodontiformes > Protopteridae > Protopterus > Protopterus annectens. The sequence continues at coordinate 1,820,404,410 of NC_056725.1, forward strand.
AACTGGGACATGTGCTTGCACGATGCACTTTGTAAATAAAAAAAAAGCATTTTCATGCTTAAACTGTCTCTGAGACCTAGTAATGATTGCACAGTTCTTCGGACTACATAAAACTGCAAGCTGTAACTGTTACCAGCTGAATAACATGAAAGCACTATTGAGCCTTTGGTTTGAAACTCTTCACGTCCATAAGCAATAAACTTTGCACTATTGGCCAAATTAAGTTGCTCACCAGCTCTCACTCTATCAAATGTTTCTGCTAATATTGCATTACACTTTGAACCAGTGTCTACTTTGAGCTCTCTGGGTTTACCATTGATCAGGACAGTACAAAATACTTCTTTCTTTGCCAACAAATCTACTGCATTAACATTTTAACCAAACCACTGATACACCATTTACATAGAAAGTAGGGTTGCAGCTTTCTATATGATCAACCTGATTTTTTGACTGACCTTTCTTAATAACCAAATGAGGCTTGCTTGATTTACATAACTTTTGAAAGTGGTTCCATTTTTTACACTTGTGGCATTGCTGACCAAATGCTAAGCACTTTTCTCTTTTAGACTCATGACTGGCACCATAGTTACGATAGTTAACAATAAGACTTGACTTGGGTTTGCTGACTCACTCTTATACTGCACTGAGCATGTCTATTTTACTGAGCTAGTTTTGGAACTTGCTAGAAAGCTATGGCTCCTCCCAGGGGAACCTGCAGGGTTGCAGCTGCTATGTGCTTAGGCCTGCTTCTGCTTGCCATGTGCTGCATGCTGTCTGTGCTTGCTCTAGAGGTTGTTGAAACCATGCTCTTATCACTTGCAAGCATACTTGTGTGTCTTTCTCAGAGCTCATGGATTTGACAAATCTCTATGGCTTTGCTGAACATTAATTCAATGTAATGAAGCAAAATCTTTCTCACTGCAGCACTATTAACACCACATACAAGCCTGTCCTTTATTACTTGTCTTTCAAGTCACCAAATCTGCAAGTTTTAGCCTTATTTCTCAAGTCAGTGATATAGGCTGCAAAGGTTTCACCTGGCTTTTGCTCTCTTGTATAAAATAGATGCCTTTCTAATGTAATATTTGTCTGGAGGATGTACATTTCTCTAAATTTATGTTTCAAGCACTCAGGGTCCTCCCTTGATTCAGCCGATACAACAATATGGCAGTTTTCCCCCTCTCTTGCATATACTGCTGGTGCATACACAAATGAAAGCTTTCTTTCAAAGGCCTCTGACCCAGCTAAGCTTAGTAAAATGAATGCCCTTATACATGCATCTTTGTCAGAAAAAGCTGCCTTTATGAAAATATTGTATTCCTGCTCAAATACTCTCCAATTCTCTGCTATATTGTGATCAAACATAAGTGGACTGCGTCTGCAAAATGCATCTGCCATATCAACAAACAGTAGTGAAGGTGCTTGGAATTATATACAGCACACACACACACACACACACACACACACACACACACACATATATATATATATATATATATATATATATATATATATATATATATATATATATATATATATATATATATATATATATATATATACTAGCTGTACCCAGCCACGCATTGCTGTGGCTCAGTCTGGTTAAATGGAAAAGAAAGAAAAGAGAAAGCGCACGTTTCTAATATGTTTAATTTCACAATGCTTGTGGGTATACAATATTTTTTGTTGTTCCATTGTCTGTGCAGATATAGAGATTGTCTGGTTTGCCGACTCTAGAACATGCAACATATAATTGTCCATGTGAGAAGCAATCCGTGTGTAGATCTAAACCACACAATTCTAAAGATTGGCCCTGAGCTTTGTTGATGGTGATTGCAAATGCCAATCGAACTGGGAATTGCAATCTCTTAAATTGAAATGACATATCCGTTGGAATAATAGGAATGTGAGGAATGAGGACATCTTCACCTTTGAAAGGTGCTGTCAAGATTGTTGCTTCTATGACGTTGCTCATTCATTTTTTTACTGCAAGCTGCGTGCCGTTGCAAAGCTTTGGCTGGTTGATATTTCACAACATGATAATTGGCACGCCGATTTTCAATTGCAGTATGTGCAGTGGCATCCCTGGCAGATCGAGTGAATTCAAAAATTCTGTTGGATAATTAACCGCTTCATCTGCTTCCACAACAGTGTCAATGGACTTGTATGTGACTGCCTCGCTTTGAATGTTAGACTGAATAATATTGTTAAGTTCGTAGACGTCTTTGTTCTTGGCCGCAAGAATAGCTTGTTTAGTCAGCCAGTCGTGATTCTTATAATTGGTTTGAATATTGGGAAATACTTTTTCAACCAATTCTTCTTTTGATGTCACTAAATTGCAGAAGTTATGAGGCAATGAAATTCGTCCTGAGGTCAGATCAACCGGCACCTTTCCGTTCCCAATTTCCAGCAATTGATGTGAGAATATCTCAGCTGATCGATCGTTTTGCAGCTGGACATGCATATTTGTAGTTAATTTTAACATCTTTACATGTCGCCACAAAGTAGAGTATTTCAGGCAAGCATTTATTTCATCCGCTGGTGTCGATCGAGGAGAACGAAGCAGATCTGAAGCTGCAGAACACGATCGACGTGCTCGCAACCGTGCATCCTCAAGTCTGGCTGCACATCACTCTGTTGCTTTCTCGGCACGTATTTGAGCCATTCTTTGTCTGTTTCACTCATTCACTGATGCCCGTTCTTCCTCAGTTTGATTTGCAATTACTCGTCGCACTGCTTCTGCTCCGCGAGTACGACTACCTAAGTTTGATCTTCTGCAATGCATTGTTTGGATGAACTAAGGCAGATCGATTGCATTGAAAAAGAAGTAAGAAAGTTATAACAAAAACATATAAAATTGCATATTTGTATACAAATATATAGAATCCATAGTAGGTATATAAAAACACGTGCGTATTTGAATGCAACGTGTGACATCTATATAATAGTAGGTATATAAAAACATGCACGTATTCGAATGCAACATTGTGTGAAAATTTCAAAGCAATCAGTGAAGAACTTTAGGAGATTTAAGATTTTGAACAAACGAACATTTACATTTTTATTTATATATATATATATATATATATATATATATATATATATATATATATATATGCCAGAACCTTATGCCAGAATTTGTAATTATGCCCAATAGTTCAATAGACTCTTTCAAATAACTGCACTTCTTAGCACAAGAATACTTTAAAATTATTGTACTTTGTGAAACCACTCCTTAACAGTGTAAGAAATACTTTGAAACAACTGTACTTTGTGAATAAACTGTACACAGCAGAAACAGCTCAGAGTAAGAAACACTTTGAAATGAATGCACTTTGCAAATAAACTGTACACAGCACAGGAACTCTTTGAAATGGCTGTACTTTGTGAAATAACTCCATACAGTGTAAGAAGCACTCTGAAATGGTGGCACACTGCGAATAAATGTACACAGCACAAAAAAAACTTTTCAAAATGGCTGTACTTTGACTGCACTTTGCAATATAACTGTACTTTGCACATTGCAAACTGCAATAATTTCACCGTAATAAAGCATATACTCTGCAAATACTTTGCACACTCTGACATACTTTGAACAGCTCTTGTTATGCTTTGAATAGCTTCAGCCAATGTGAAATAGTACTTTATGTCCAAACATGGTCATTTACTATAAAATATGCAGTCACCTTGCTCTTTAAGCTTATTTTGCCCTTTTATTGTACTTGTCATGCCCTTTTAATCTCTTATCAAGCTCATTATATTTTTCTTGTGCTCATTTAACTTTAAACATGCTCATTATTTTGAGCTCACACGAATATTTCTGCTAGTTTTATCAAATATCAAATTTTGAACATTTTGTTTAATTAATAATGCATTTTGTGCCTTTTGTTTGATTAATAATGTGTTTTGTGTCTTACAAATGCTCTGTTTTATTTTCTTTGCAAAAGAAATTACTTGTGCAAGTTCTAATTACCTTGAGTTCATTTCTGGCCCTTTTTGTTTGTCTGAGCTCTGTTTAAACTCAACCAGCTCAATCTGCCTTCACCTTCAACACTGCACCTCATGGCTTGAAGAAGTTGCTCTCTTAATCACAGTTCTGACATCACCTTGATCGTCTGGTCAGGATAAAAAAGACAAACATTCATAGGTTCAGTTCAAGCAGCTTTATTACACACAAACACATTTAGAATGAGGCTGTGTATTCTCCTGAAAGTTTATTACCCAATAACTGGTATATATAAAATATATAGATAAACAAGAATAACTGTTTCATATTACACTGTCAATTAATACCCTAAACTATTTTGAAATGATACTAACTTAGTCTAAAAGTTTTGTACCTTTTTTGAATCCTGATTAGAAACAAGTACAACCAAATTACAATAATATAAAGAGAAAATAATATACTTATATATTTCAGCTGATTATATTATTTTCTTATGTTATTTAAGCATTTTTACTTAAAACTAAGAGGATAAGAGAAACTGATCCAAATATTATTAGTGAGGGTAGAAGGTCTGTTTGGTTAGCTTCACTAACCAAACAAAGAGGTATATTACCTCATAGTGATAGGGAATGTTTTTTCGGGTTAAGAATTCAAGTTCAGAAGTTCTTTTGTTTTTAATTATCACTTTGGTGTCAGTCAGAAACATACAAAAACTATACAGTGAAAAAAAATTTTAATTCTTTATCCAAGATAGAATTAAGAACAAAGATTATTTACACAAAATCACATATAAAACAAACTCAAAACTAGTAAATGAAAGGTTTATCCATAAATGTTAATGGTCCGAATAATAGTAATAAAAGGAGAAGCCTATTCAAATACATAAACTTAAATAAACCACAAATAGTCTTCTTACAAGAGACACACTTATTAGACAGAGATATAAATAACTTAAATATCAATAACTACACAGTACTAATAAGTTCTCAATATAAAACAAAAAAATAGGAGTAGCTATATTACTTCCCAACACAACGATAACACCTAAAATAATTAATACTCATCAAGATACATTTTTTTTATTTTTTTTAATTTACATTTGTTGACCGGGCTAGTCCAGCTGGATATATGTCCATTTTTCCTAGGAGACCGAGGAGAAAAGCTCAAGATACAACAACAACATAAATTCAAGACACAAAGATAATAATTTTATAATTTTTTAACAAAGTTTTAACAATTATAGTACATTAAGATTTATATATTTATATTTCAGTGGAAAAAAAAAAAATTTATCTCTAAGAATAGATGAGTAAATAATACATTTGTAGTAATAGTGTAGTATAAATCTTTATTTATTATTACAAAAAAAAGATACACCTAGTAATTTTTGATATAAGGGTCTCACAAAACAAACAAAGAAAAAGAAAAACACTAGAGATCAATAGATAGAGTATAGAAGAACAGCAAACAAGGATGGATACATCAGGTATATTTTGTCGAGCTTCAATAGAGATAAACAAGAGAATCTATACTCTAGTAAACCTATACTGGATTCCAGGACTAGAACTAAGAACAGTTAAACAGCACTTTGAAGATATAATTAATTTGACTAAGGGTAGCCTGATATTGGCAGGAGACTTCTATTGTATAATAAATGAAAAAGATACAGATTCCAAAACTTAAAGAAGAAATCTGCCTATCTCCAAGGTGCTTTTAAAATTCATAGACACAGTATATATAAAAGATATAAAGGAATTGCAAAACCAGACTCACTAATCTTTTCATTTTATTCTCATAGATATAGAACTAACTCTAGAATAGATAGAATATATGTAGCCAATGATCTAATAAAAATTGACAAAGTTAAAATTATAAATTGTCCTCTATCTGATCATAATGCCTTAACCTTTGAGCTAGAACTTACACCTGCACTTTCAAATCCCATCACTAGGATACCCTCCTATATCACAAAACTGACAGAATTTAAAGAATTTTATGAAAAAACAATCAAAAACTTTCTAGAAATAAACAACACAGGGGATATTTCAGAAATATATGTTTGAGATTCACTAAAAGTAGTTACATATGGAAAAATACTATCCTGGTACATAAATAAAAGGAAGTCATGGAATAAAGATATGCTAGACTTACAAAACAAAGCAGATACATTGAAACTGGAAATACAAAAGAGTAATACTTTCCTAGTTCAAGAACTTACACAAACCAATAATAAGTATGCAGAATTGTAACATCATAAGATTATGATTAACTTAGAAAAGATAAAAATAAACTCCTATTCTACCAATTCAGCACATCAGAGACACTTAACTAACAGAACAAAAAAAATCATCAAATCTAAACAAATAAAATAAATATTTATTCATATACTAACAAAAAAATTACAGATCTAAATGATATTTTAGACACATTCAGACTTCAATATAACTTTGATAATTCCTTAAACACCCGAGATATACCCACCAAAGATATAAAAAATTGCTTAGAAAATAATATTCATATTAAACTAACACAAGAACAAATAGACATTATAAACAAGCCAATTAATATGACAAAATTAAAATCACACATTAAAAAACTCAAGACAAATAAAGCACCTAGCCCAGATAATATGTTACCAGAAATGTACAAATTAATACCCAATCAAGCCATATCCTTACTCTTAAAAGTATATGCTATAGTCAAAAAAGACTTAAGCATTCCACCCTCCTGGAAATATTCATTGATATCCCCAATTATCAAAATCAGATAAAGATGAGAAACAGTGCTCTTCGTATAGGCCAATATAATTACTTAATATAGACTATAAGACGCTTATGGCTATATATGCAGATAGGATAAAACACTTCCTTTCTTTCTTAATTCATGAAGACAGGTTTTATTAAAGGAAGAAATACTTCAGATAATATTAACAGAATACTAACATTAATTGACTATAGCAAACATAGAGTCCTAGATTTAAATGCAATCTCATAAGATATTAATAACACTTTCAATTCTGTTAACTGGAGCTTTCTTTCACTAGTTTTAAAAGAATATAACTTTCCTCCTAATTTTAATAACCTTATTCAAATAATATTATTTAACCTTATTCAAAATATATGAAAAATCTACAGCATATGTTAAACTAGGATCACACAGATCAGGCCCTATAACAATCAAGAAAGGAACTAAACAAGGCTGTTCTTTATCACCATTGCTATTTGCACTATTCATAGAACCCTTTGCAAATCAAATCAGATCCAACAACAACATAAAGGGCATATATATTAATAAAACGTTAAACCTTAAAATCCAACTCTTTGCTGATGACATACTTTTAACTCTCTCAGATGCCAATAAATTTTTAAACACTCTATTTAACTCCATGAATGAATTTCAAAACATTTTAGGCCTAAAATTTAATGAAAACAAAACTAAAAGTATGCCCTGCAATTGTAAAAAAAAAAAAATATATATATATATATATATATATATATATATATATATATATATATATATATATATATATATATATATATATATATATATATATATATATATATATATATATATATATATATATATATATATATCAAATATATAGTAACAGAAAATAAATTATTATACTTGGGAATAAATCTACTTAATGAATTAACTGAGTCTCTAATATTTAACTATAACAAAATACTAGACAAAATAGAACAAACAATTTGTCATTGGAATAAATACATATTTTCAGCAGCAGATAGATTAAATCATATCAAAGCAATCATCTTTCCCAAAATATTATTCTTCATATAAAATTGTTCATTGCCACCTCCCAAATATATTATTTAAATATACAATAAACTCATTTTAAATTTTTTTATGGTTTCCAAACAAGCCCCGTATAGCCTTAAATAAACATATACCAAATTGGTGGAATTAATTTACCAGATGTTGATTTATATATTACCTCCTCTGTTGTTAAAAATATAACACTATGGTTAAATAATTCCTATACACGTATATGGAAACAAGCACATGAGCAGATTTTCATAGATTACAATCATATACAAGATTATTATACTGTTATACTATGACCCCTTATTTGGATGTTAAAAGATTATTTACTAGGGGAAAAGAATAATAACAATAACATACCATCAAATTTTATAGGGTCTACACTATCAGTGTTCAAAACATATATAAACAAAATACCAAATATTAATTCTTGGGTTTTTCTTATTTTCCCTATAGCTTTTACACTTACTATTCTTGACACATCCCAGATTTCTAAAATTAATATACTCAAGAAAGAATCACTATGCTTTTGGCATCAACTTATACAAAAAGGAAAAATATTAACAAATGAACAGATAATTTGCAAGTATAACATAAACAAAGACCTCTGATTGTTTTTACAAAATCTAAGATACTTCGTTATAAATAAAGTAGACGAAATGCAACCTTCAGTCAGACATGTGGTCCCAAAATTCATTGAATACCTTATTATCATCAAAACTCATCCTTATCAGGGTACAGGTTACTTATCTAATATTTATAAAATTGTTAAAAAATATATCATGAAAAGTCATACTGGGATTATTTTACCTCAATAAGCAACCATCCTCCAACTGAAGAAGAAAAAAGAATTATTCTAAAATCTTCCAAACTATCTACATTATCAAATTACTGGCAATGATTCACTTGGCTGTATTTACACAGAAGTTTATATACACCACATAGGCTAGCCAAAATATTTGCTAGTGAAGGTCAATGTTGGAGATGCCAAACCAAGATTAAAGCAGATTGGCAGCATGTTTTTATGAATGTATATGTCTTAATTTGTATTGGAAGGCTATTAACTATTTTTTCAGACTGTTTATAATGATAATTTTCAATTAACAAAATCTATAATTTTTATTCAGTTCTCCTATTCCTGATTGTGTACCAAAAAAAAATACTCTAAAATCCTATGGTCACTATTGGCAATATCACATAAAATCATAACTATACATTGGAAAAATGAGGCTCCTCCTATGTTCAATGAATTTAAGAATTTAACATCAACAGTTGAACACATGGAAATATTAACAGTGAAGAACAGAACTAACAAACCTACTTCATACTATTACCCTTGGGTGAAAGTACTGGAAATACTTGAAAAAATCGACAAAGATATATCATCTTATGTTTCTGACTCTACATAATATAGAATTTCAATGTTATTTGCATAGACACCAATCTAAATAGTTCTATAATGGTTTGAAGTTGATAATGTTTTAAAATTGTAAATATGTTACTTATCCATATTTCATGTAATGTTTCTTAAGACATCTTATTTAAAAAAAAAAAAAATATTTAGTAAAAAAAAGAATAAGGCTTTGTAACTTAAACTTAAATAAATGTATAAAGAGCCTGACTACCACACTCATACATGTTAACACTCTGGCTGTTCTCTCAAAATGGCACTGCTGTCTGCACATGCTCACTATTTATTTATATACATGTGCTTATACGTAGAAATGCTTCTTAAAAGTACATACACATGCTCTGTTCTACAGTCAGTACTTGTTCCCAAATATCAACTACATTACAGAAATAAATAACAAAACTGCATTGTTATATACCAGGTGCACCTTTATAATGACAATACACATTCAGATTGTCTTATACATGCATTAATATGGACAGCACTTCTTTACAAATATGAACACACAAATATGATCACAAAAAATATGTGTCTGTTTGTGAGAATTTAAGTATGTAATGTACACAACATACTGGGAAACAGCTGCATATGTCTAATTTCTACTACATGCATGCCTAACACCTATTTGCATATAGTTTGACAAGCTGTCTCTTAAAGTATACCTGTCCATTGGAACCACAACAGGAAACAGTACATCCACACTTTGCACACCACTCTCATAACAGGATATGTCAACCAGATCATATAATGACGATGGCATCATCTATAAAGCCCACTATGAGAATGCAAAAACATACTTCAGGGGTGTTGCAATCATTAAATACTGTGTTTTGCAAATGGGAACAGAATAGTTACATGTGTTTTAAATAAGCACAGCAGCCACATCGTGTGTGTGTTTATGTGTGTGTGTGTGTGTGTGTGTGTGTGTGTGTGTGTGTGTGTGTGTGTGTGTGTGTGTGTGTGTGTGTGTGTGTGTGTGTGTGTGTGCGTGTATGTGTATCTTTGTGCTCATTTGGTTGACATTCAAGACTAAATTTTAGAAGAGCATGTGAGACAGTCATACTACCATCTTCTTCTCATCAGACACTGCTGATTTCATCAGCTATAAAGTGTTGTCTGACACAAGAAAGCCAGACTTGAGCTGTGTCATTTGTGTTAAGTACTGTGCTCTGTAAATAGGTAGGTAGGGTTCTAGTCTAACAGTTGTTATCTAGTGTGCGTGTATGTTTGTGTTTACTTGGTTGATGTTCAAGAGACTGTTTTTGATCACCATGTGAGACACTCCTACCATCATCTTCTACTCACCAGACACTGCTGATTTCATCAGCTCTAAATTGTTGTCTGACATCATAAATACCAGGCTTGTGCTGTGCAACTTGTGTATAGTACTGTGCTGTGTAGATAGTCAATTAGGGGGTTCTACTCTCAATGCAATCAACCAGTTTGTGCATTCTATAATTAGTATGGTGACAATTTTAGAATGACACGTGAGTCTACAGCTATGTCAGACACAGCTTCAAACATCTTCTTGTAACATACACTGATGATGGATGATGTCATCCTGTATAACATGCATTCTGACAATATTAAAGACAAACCTGTGCTGTGTCAGTAATGTTAAGTACTGTGTTATCAAGCTACTTTACCTAGTTATATAGGGGTTCTAATCTGACAGCAGGTAACTTGAGTGTGTATATATCCAAATATTACTTTTGAGACAATTTTACACAGAGATATGACTCCACATCCTTGCCAGACACTCCTCCCAACATATTCTTCTCAGCATACTATAATGCTATCATACTCCATAAAGTGCAAAGTGACATTGTTAAAGTTACACATATGTGGTGGTGTTAGTGTTACATTGCATGTAATTCAGCTTCTGTACCTACACAGGTGTAATGATCAAATCTGGTCCAGACTACTGCTGTGTTTGTGGCCAGTGGTACATTATGGTCATTGTATGATCTTTGGAATCAGTCTTCATTTCACTACCACTTAGGGGAACCTTTAAAGTAGCCCCATGCATCTGCCATCTTCTTTCTTTTTTCTTCTAACCGCACGACATCTTTCCAGCAGAGGAGTGGAAGATGTCCTCCATACACACATCATGAAACAAAGTACTTCCATGAGCCTCAGTGAGCCATCTCCAGAACACTGCATGTGTGATTGCCATGAAGTGGTGCATACATCCCATATGTACAGCAACAGTATGTAATGCAATTCAACAAATATACACACATACACACAATAGTCTTACTATCTTCCATCATATAGGTATAGGGAGCTTGTTATAAATGGTATAATTATGGCTAAGATTTTAATGATGCTGATGTTGCATGATCCTTTGAACCTTTGACATGTCAGTGTTGCTGTCATTGATATATGTTATGTTGAGGTGTGGATGTACAGTATGGCTACATGAGGTTATTACAATCTGTGATATGACCTAATGTATTGAGGGCCACTGTCACCAATTCATTACATGCTACTTCTATAACAGCTGTAGTAATATCCCTCCTAAAAACTGTTGACATGGTATGATGCATTTTTATGTATATTGTTGGTTTATGAGGAGATGAGATATTGTAGTGGAGCACATCTTCATTCTACACAGTTCTCATTCCACTATCACAGTGAGTGCAGTATGCCACAGGTATGCATAAGTCTACATACCATCATTAAATGCTCTGTGACATACATCAATATAAATTCACACTGACTACATAGGCACATAGGTCTTGTTTCATCTACACTTTGTTTTGCTTTGATATAAAGAATGCTTTATCACATTTTGAATCAATTGCAACCTTGTGGGATTCATTGTATGTGTAGTTGTGCTGCTATTCCCACAGAATGTTGAGGTGGGCAGTGGCACCTTTGTGTGACTATTAGTATTTGTATCAGGAAGTTCTCTATATTAGCTACAAATAACTGATTTGTAATGTGTCCCTATATGGCATCAGGCTGCTCAAACACAGTTTTGCCATGAAACACATATAGGCATATGTCGTGTAATTGATGTAATTACTTGACCTTGGTACAGTTGTATGACTGGGTGTTTGGAATGCGATGCATGACTAATGTTGTATTTGTAGGTGCTTTCACAAACCATTTATTTCAATAACTGTGAAATGTTAAGAGGAATACACAACTAAGCACAGAGCTGTTTGTGGATGCCACAAGCCATATTCAACCAGAGAAAATAGACAATCTGCTAGCTGACTGAGTTTGTCTCACACTTCATCTCCCTGTCACCACTGGCCATCAGCCAAAGTATACATGCAAACACTACTCAGTTTTTATTCTCAGGAGGGCACCTCATCTGTGCACTGTCTACAACTAATACAGAATCAATGGGCCCTGACAACATCACAGATTGGCTGTAGCATGGCTTAAAACCTGACCTAGCAGACATAGTTGGATCCCTACTTCAACATAGCCTGCACACAGTTTAGGTTTTCATAGAAGGCTGTACAGCAACAGTCATCTGTCTAACTGAGGGCAGAGGAGCATCATCTGATGCATAGAGTTATAGACCCATACTCCTGACTTTCATCATCTGTGAGACAGACCAAAGAATCATTATGGACCTTATCAAACAGGACACATGTAATCTCTCGACTGTGTACCAAACCCATGTTTGATTTGTTAAGGCTACATCATGTCTGTTACATCTGTTTGATGTCTTCAAGGAGGTCAGCAAGGGCATGCATAAGGAAAACACTATCATCCTACATAACTTGACCTGGGCAAGGCATTTGACACAAATCTACACTCAGGCATTACAGAGAAAATGTCTCAAGTGGGCATGAACACCTACATCACAAAAATGGGTAGACAAATGGATCCACATACATGACAGATAATGTCAAAGTGTATGTAGTCACCTCTATCTTAAGTCCAATAACTAGGTCCATAACTCTAGATTCTGTACTAGGCCCTTTTGTATTCAGTATTTAAGTATTAGAAGTCAAGACTAACATACACGTCCTTTGTCTAACCATCTTTGTGGAGGACTGCAACCTGGAGACAATCATTGAATCCAAGATTTGTATTGGTATAATGCAGACAGTATTACACACAAAAAGGATTGTTGGCAAAGCCATGGAGACACAGTAGATGACAAAAATCATGGGGGGGGGTATTTCCTTTATAAAACAAATACACAAGCTAATTACAATATAGACAGCACATCATTATGAGAAGACCGAGTGATATGTGACCTGTGTACTCAGGTAGATGGTATGTGGAATGTCTACCAGCATGTGCCCACAGTGATGACTAATCCCTTGCATGTAGCACACGTCCTGAGTATGTGCAGGATATCCATATCAAAGTGCACTATAGCCCCATTGTTCTCAGACCAAATTACACCAATAATTGAGCACAATGCACCCTTTTGCATGTACCTCCCAACACATCTTTCATGGAGGATTTATTCAAGGGTATCACTTTTTCCACAGTGGTCCCCCACACATCCAATTGGCTATACCTAAGTATTCTTTTCAATGCATAATCATTAGGAAATGACAGTGCAGAACTCCCTTCAAGGTGTTATACAAGATGCATGTGTGATACGTATTCCTGTAATGCATACAGTAAGTATATAGCAGATTGACAACATTGATAGCATGGGTTACATTACCGAAAGTGTGGATTGTGGCATATATATGCCATGCAAACCTATGTCATCTGGCTAGGATTGCTTGTAATTTAAACTATAGGTGTAACAGTGTTCCTCTTAACACCTCTGGAAGGTGTTAATTTTTGAGCAAGGTGTGCTTGATTCCCCTTATAGATTACTGACACATCATGACAGTTGAACAAGTGGGTTCTTGCAGAACCATCTATAACAGCTCACAATCACACATTTTATGTCAATGGCACAGATGAATGGTGGTATTATTGTGATATTGGCCATGACTGTGCGTACTTCTGTTTACTGTTGTCCATGAGACTGTTGCTATGTGTATAACTTGGCTGAGACCTAGGCTGGCATTATATTCATATTCAAGCCACTCATTTTGCACATCTTCACAATATACACCTACCCCCTATAGTATATACAGTCCTTGATAAATGCCTCTCCAGTGATCATATCAGGATTCTTATACCAGAAAAAAATCTTCTCCACTCTTATGTCGCCTTGAGTGACAGTCACATAATATACAATGGCTGATATGACTATACCCACGTAGGAGGTATAAACAGCAGTACATACTGTATTTTGTAGATATGTGATTACTGTTCATGCTACTACTGCTTTGTCTTTGTGGTGTACATACAATGTTGAATGATGAATATTACACATCGAATACCCCAGTGCCAGCCATTTTTATTAAATTTATTATTGTATTATGTTGTTATTTTATTATATTATTGTTATACTTATTCAACTAAAAAACTGAGAATCACAACATAAATATTTATCTCACAAGACTCTTGAGTTTAAGGAGGCACGCTATCAAGCATGCGTCATTTATTCCTGGGTGGTTATAGGCATTTAGTAAAATTTGCCAATACAATTCTAGTTCCTCAGGTTTTAAGGAACTTGGACCGCCTCTACCATCTACAGTAATCTGGTCAATCACTCTAAACTTAAAGTTATGGTCGCTTTCTGACATGATGTGTTTGGCTATTGCAATCTCCATTTTGTGTTTGTCTATAGGTTCATAGGTTCATAGGTTGGTACTAGGCTATCAGCCCTAGGGCCTGTACAAGCCTAGTCATAACAATTCCCTGGCTATTTCTTCCCACACTATTTACTTCCCTGGACCCCTGTCTAGCAGGGCGACTGACATGATCCCTGGGGTGAATTTCCTTTCTTGCATCCAATCATCAAGGTTCCTTTTGAACAGGGCCAAAGAGGCACTCTGCTTCACATGCATGGGCTGTTTATTCCAGAGTCTGGGGAGTCTCTGGGTCAGGAACCAATCCCTCCAGCATGTTTTGTTTATTGTGATGACAAGGTTTAGATCCACGGAGTGTGTGGCTCTGAGGGATTGGGATTTCTTTAAGTGTAGCATGTTAAACAGATCTGGGTTTGACGTGGCCTTGTATGTTAAGCAGAAATCGCCTCGGAGTAGATGATATGCGACAGAGTATAGCTGGAATTTTTTAAGGCGGTCAGCATAGGGCATCTGCTTTAGGAGGCCTGTGATTCTTTTAGTGAGGTATTTCTGCAGCCTTTCCAGTTGTTGCAGATGTCTTGAGAGGTACATACCAAGTGGGGCATTGTATTCTATAATGGGTCTAATAAGGGATGAGTACAGTGGGACAATGATCTCCTTTTTTCTGGATGAAAAGCCCTTAGTGATGAGGTGTGCCACATAGAAGGATTTCCTGACTGTTGTGACTATGTGGTTATTGAAGGTGAGACCACTGTCCACCTGTGCCCCTAAGTCTATTATCACACTTTCGGTGTTTACTGTACTGCCACCTATGTGGCAATTCATGGGTACATGTTTTTCCCAAAGGGGATAACTATACATTTCTTGGCATTGAGCTTGAGCCCATGGCTCTGGCACCAAGCATCTGTTTCTGTAAGGCCTCTTTGTAGAGTATCAACATCATTTGGGGATTCAATAACTGCTCCCAGTTTGCAGTCATCTGCAAACTTTGTTAGCCAGAGTCCCTTAGTGTTGGCCTGTACTTCAGAGAAGTAAATGCCAAACAAGAGAGGCCCCAGGACTGAACCCTGAGGAACTCCAGTTGTCACGTGTCTGGAGCTGGATTTGGAGTCAGCTACTTTTACAGTGTGGGTTCTATCAGTAAGCCAGTTGGCAACCCATCGAGTGACATAGGGATTAATGCCCAGCTTAGTAAGTTTATCTATGATTCCATATAGCATAAAGGTGTTTGCAAACTTGTTCAAGGAGCTAATATTCTGTTTTCCCTATATAATAAGCCAAACATTTTTGGCATTTTCCTAAATAAACAACACATTTGGAGTTGCAATTAAATGTCTTCCTTGACCTATAAATCCTACCATTGATTTCAAATGCCTTACCTACATCCATATATTTACAAAATCTACATATCTCTCATCTGAGCATACCCGGATGTTTTGAAACATTGTTATTTTTGGATTCCAATAAATTCTTCAAATTACAACCCCTACTGAAAGTGATTTTGGGTAAGGCACCCACTTTATCCAAAACTGATGAGTCATATCTAAATACTTCCCATTTTTTTATTAACAATGTAGGACAGTATTGAACTATGCACATTAAAAGTTGTGATTAAGCTAATGGAAAAAATAGTCTTATTCCTATTTGCATATGTAATGTTAGTCATATCCACTTCTGTATTAACAGATGTCCCTTGATTGTCAACTAAAGTCAGAATGGGTAAATATACTCCATTGAGTCTTTTAATCTGTACTTCTTCTATTATGGATTCTGTTAGACTATTAGGATAATCACGTCTGAAGAACATATTCCCCAGGGTATCACATTCAGTAAAAAAAATGTCATCTAAAGACACAATTCTAGCTGCCCTCACTAACTGCCCCTTAACCACAGATCACTTCTGGTGGTAGTGGTGGTTGCAGCTAAAGAAGCGCAGAAAAAAATTGGAGTAATTACTCTTCCTGCATGTTTTAACCAGGAATTTCTTCCACACTCTGTCCTTCCTTGAATGAATATCCAAATAACCCATTATTCCTGTATTGAAATTGGAAGCAAATTTTAAGAAATTAGTAGTGCCATTAAATTACTCGACTAACTGTAAATTTTGTATGCTGTCCCCTTAAAGATAATAAAAATATCATCCAGGTATCATGTGTAAAATGATATGGAATCCCAGATATCCTGTTTCTTAAATATATACTTAGTTTCCCAGTGTGCCATTACTAGGTTCACCAGGCTAGCCCCACATGGTGGCCCCATAGCCATTCCTATTTTTTAAAGATAATACTCCTTATCGAACAAAAAATAATTGTTTGAAAGGATGATGTCAAGTAACTCTTCTACCAGGTGGATTTCTGATTGAACAGCTCCCTTCATTCTTAACATGGAGCTAACCCATTCTATACCTTCCTGATGTGGGATTGATGTATATAGATCTTTCACATCGATTGTTAAAAATCCATGGTTCTCATTGAACTCCAACTCATTTGTTTTTACAAAAAAGGACCATGAATCCTTGCAGATTTGTTTTTCTGATTTTAAATACTTTTTCAGAATTGATTCAACAATCTTTGCACAAGGATAAGTCACTGAGTTGTGACCATCTACCAAGGGTCTCATGGGGGGGGGGGTTACATAAGTCCTTATGTACCTTTGATATACTAAACAACACAGGTATTTTATGGAAAGGCATAGTCATATAGTTGTACATTTCAATATCTATCCTTGCTCAGTGAGGAGGTCATTGACATATCCTTTTATATGGCGGTATGCTGTATTGACTTCACTCAATGATGCCTCAGTATAGGCTTCACTATGTAAAATGTTTTTCATATGAATAACATAATCACTCTGATCCATAATTGTTAGACCCCCTCCCTTTTCAGGTTTACACACTCTAACATCTGAAGATCTCAATAAATTTAATGCTTGCCATTCCAAACTATTGATATTCCTTTTAGTGGTATGGCTACTACTATGCATTTGATTAAACACATTAGGCCAATTTACTGTAGGCTATAGATCTAATTCACACAGATGTTCAAATGTGAGTAACACCAGATGAACGGGGGGGGGGGGGGTTGTACATGCTAGGAATTCTTAGGGGGTTATCACTAATACCATGGTCATTACCCAAAGGTAAGGTTAAATTAAATTTTCTAATAAAACACTTAATATACATAATTGTTTTGGCAATATTCAGATACTGAGTTGGAACAAAAGTATATCCCTTAACTAAGAGATCTACAATATCAAAATTCAAAAAATGCAGTTGAGTGATTAAAAATTCTAAAGTCACCTGAACTGTTAGTAATAATTTGTAAATTTTACTGAAGGTCTAATGCTAACGCTTGCATTTGTTGAACTTCTGCTTCTTCCTTGTATTCTGCACTCGGTATGTTTGTTTTTGAATGGCTCCTAAATGTTTGCCATTCCAAAAATGTTGTTGTTGGGGTAGGTTATTGCCATGTGTATTATGAGAATCAGAATTAAAATCCTGAAATCCTGTAATCTTTCACTTCTTCTAAGAGGAGCTGGTTCCGTATCCCCATTTGAACTCAGCTTGTTACTATTGACCTAAGTTGTATTACTATTGGTCATACTAGCCACTCCCCTAAATGCTTCTTGTGGTAAATTATGATGAGAGGATGCCCTAAGTTGAGATGTTGGTGGACGTGGATATGCAAGGCCACTATCATATGCTGTCTGATCCCGTTGTAGTTTTTTCATTTTGGTTGCTTTCAATTTTTTAAGATATTGGTCGATACTGGAGTAGATTCTTGCATAATAAAATTTGTAACAACTAAAATCATTAACTAGTTTAATGAGATTGTCTAAATCAAGTACTTTCTTAGTGATAACATCCACAAACTGTGTGTAGTGATTAATCATCAGTTCAAGTAATTCAAATCCCTGCTTATCGAATAACTTGATAAGGTCCATATGAAAGGGGAAAGTCAGTTTCCAGGCCAGTAGGATCCTCGTAGGTGCATAACCCCTTAGGGACCATGCGTTGGTGTAAACAATCTTTGAAATATACAATTTCCAATTGAAGCTTTCTCAATTTTAACAATTTCTGGTCAAAACTTTTAAATTTAAACATAATGTTGTTGCTGCTAACTTGGTTAGTTTCCGTGTCTCCAGCCAGTAGTCCCTGTGAGTTAATATCAGTTCCTTTCATCAACTATATTGAACCGTTCAGCCAATCAGTTAAAACAGGGACTCCAATGAGCCCCAAGGCAGGGTTAACATCTTGACCTCCTGTGGAGATAGGATGTACTGTAGTGAGTGAATTAGCAACAACTGTTTGATGGCTGTTCGAATGAGAAACCAAAGTGACAGAAGGTGGTGATGAAGAACGAAGCACCAATAACTCCCATACATGGCTGGATTTTGTGCGTCAAGACAGAAACAAGTCACCTGTTGTAGTTTATCCAGTGCCTCCAATCTTGTAGTAAGTGATTCTATTCATTGTGACATGATGTCCATCAATGCAGTCAGGTTACCCAAGTCAGTATTGGCTTGTTGTTGGGAAAATAAACATAGGCTGCTTGGTCCACCAGATGCCATAAAAACCAACAATCGAACAGATACAAAACCCAAAAACTACTGTAAAACAAAAAGGAGTCGAATGAATAGCAGTCCCAGTTCTACTATTTATTAAATTAAGCACTTTTCATTTGACAGAAATTTCAAACTTCTACAGGGTTTTTAGAGGGTGGGTCAACCTGGTATAATTTATCACGATTGGTTGGGGTGGACCATATGGTTTCACTGGGAACCTTTTTAAACATAGTGTTAACAATGTGCATTTTATATGACGAAGTTTGAAAGTTTTACAGTAGTTTTTGGGTTTTGTATTTGTTCGAATTGGTTGGTCTTTATGGCATCCAGTGGAATGAGCAGCCCATGTTTATTTTTCCAACAACGAGCCAATATTGACTTAGGCAACCTGACTGCATTGTGGACATCCTGTCACAATGAGTGGAATCACTTACTACAAGATTGGAGGCACTGGTCAACTACAACAGGTGACTCGTTTGGGTTTTGAAGCACAAAATAATTCCATCCATATACGAGAGTTAAGGGTGCCTCTTTCTTCATCACCACCTTCTCTCGCTTTGGCTTCTCATTCAAACAGCCATCAAACAGTTGTTGGTAATTAACTCACTACAGTACGTCCTATCTCCACAGGAGGCCAAGATGTTAACCCTGCCTTAGGGATCATTGGAGTCCCTGTTTTAACTGATTGGCTGAACAGTTCAATATTGTTGATGCAAGGAACCGATGTTAACTCACAGGGACAACCATCTCGAGGTACGGAAACTTATTAGGTTAGCAACAACAACATTATGTTTAAAATTAAAAGTTTTGACCAAAAATTGTTAAAATTGAGAAAGCTTCAACTGGAAATTGTATATTTCAAAGAGTGTTTACACCAATGCATGGTCTCTAAGTAGTTACGCACCTACCAGTATCCTACTGGCCTGGAAGCTGACTCTCCTTTCATATGGACTGCATCAAGTTATTTGATAAGCAGGGATTTGAATTACTTGACATTATGATTAAGTACTACACACAGTCTGTGGATGTTATTACTAAGGAAGTACTTGAGTTAGACAATTTCATTAAACTAGATAATGATTTTAGTTGTTACAAATTTGATTGTATAAGAATCTACTCCAGTATCGACCAATATCTTGCAAAATTGAAAGCAACCAAAATGAAAAAAAACTACAATGGGATCGGACAGGATATGATAGTGGCCTTGCATATCCATGCCCACCAACATCTCAACTTTGGGCATCCTCTCATCATAATTTACCACAAGAAGCAATTAGGGGAGTGGCTAGTATGACCAATAGCATAAATACAACTTTGGTCAATAGTAAGAGTAGAGTTCAAATGGGGATACAGAACCAGCTCCTGTTAGAAGAAGTGAAAGATTACAGAATTTTAATTCTGGTTCTCCTAATACACATGGCAATAACCTACCCCAACAACAACATTTTTGGAATGGCAAACATTTAGGAGCCATTCCAAAACAAACGTACCAAGTGCAGAATACGAGGAACAAGCAGAAGTTCAACAAATGCAAGCGTTAACATCGGACCTTTAGGACAATTTACAAATTATTGCTAATAGTTCAGCTGAGTTTAGAATTTTTAATCACTCATCTGCATTTGTCGATCCTGATATTGTAGATCTCTTAGCTAAGGAATATACTTTTGTTCCGACTCAATATCTGAATATTGCCAAAACAATTATGGATATTAAGTGTTTTATTAGAAAATTGAATTTAACCTTACTTTTGGGTAATGACCAGGGTATTAGTGATAACCCCCTAAGAATTCCTAGCATGAACAACCCCCTGTTCATCTAGTTTACTCACTTTTGAACATTTGTGTAAATTAGATCTATGGTCTACAGTAAATAGGCCTAATGCATTTAATCAAATGCATAGTAGTAGCCATACCATTAAAAGGAATATCAATAAGTTGGAATGGGAAGCATTACATTTATTGAGATCTTCAGATGTTAGTGTGTGTAAACCAGATAAGGGAGGGGGGTCTAACTATTATGGATCAGAGTGATTATGTTATTCGTATGAAAAACATTTTACATAGTGAAGCCTATACTTGGGCCTTATTGAGTAAAGTCAATACAACATACCGCCATATAAAAGGATATATTAATGACCTCTTTATTGAGGTGAGGATAGATGTTGAAATGTACAACTATATTTCTATGCCTT
The DNA here is from genome assembly GCF_019279795.1 of Protopterus annectens. Classification (NCBI taxonomy): domain Eukaryota; kingdom Metazoa; phylum Chordata; order Ceratodontiformes; family Protopteridae; genus Protopterus; species Protopterus annectens. Next base: position 1,820,425,937 of record NC_056725.1, read on the forward strand.
CCCTTAAAATACCCATTGTTTGGTATACCAAAGGTGTATAAGGACTTCTCAAACCCCCATATGATACCCTTGGTAGATGATTGCAACTCAGTGACTTATCCTTGTGCAAAGATTGTTGACACAATTCTGAAGAAAGTATTTAAAATTAGAAAATCAAGTCTGCAAGGATTCATGGTCCTCCTTGAAAAAAATAAATGAGTAGGAGTTCAATGAGAACCATGGATTTTTAACAATTGATGTGATCTCACATCAGGAAGGTATAAAATAGGTTAGCTCCATGTTAAGAATGAAGGCAGCTATTCAATCAGAAATCCACCTCATAGAAGAGTTACATGACATCATCCTTTTGAACAATTATATTTTGTTTAATAAGGAGTATTATCTTCAAAAAATAGGGGTGGCTATGGGATCACCATATGGGGCTAACCTGGTAAACCTAGTGATGGCACACTGGGAAACTGAGTATATATTTAAGAAACAGGACATCTAGGATTCCATATCATTTTACACTCGATACCTGGATGATATTTTATTATCTTTAAGGGGGACAGCATACAAGCTTTACAGTTAGTCGACTACCTTAATGGCACCATTGATTTACTAAAATTTACTTCCAATTTCAAAACAGAAGAGATAGGTTATTTGGATATTCATCTGAGGAAGGACAGACTGAGGAAGAAATTCCTGGCTAAAATATACAGGAAGAGTAATTACTCCAATTCTTTTCTGCACTTTTCTAGCTGCCATCCCTACCACCAGAAGCGATCAGTGGTTAAGGGGCAATTAAGGAGGGTAGCTAGAATTGTGCCTTTAGATGACAATTTTTTTTTTACTGAATGTGATACTCTGAGGAATATGTTCTTGAGACATGGTTACCCCAATAGTCTAATAGAATCCTTAATAGAAGAAGTACAGATTAAAAGACTCAATGGAGTATATCTACATATTCTGAGTTTAGTTGGCAATCAAGGGACATCTGTTAATACAGAAGTGGATATGACTAACATTATATATGAGAATAGGAATAAGACTCATTTTTCCATGAGCTTAATCACAACTTTTAATGTGGATAGTTCAGTACTGTCCTACATTGTTAATAAAAACTGGGAATTATTTAGAAATGACTCATCAGTTTTGGATAAAGTGGGTGCCTTTCCCAAAATCACTTTCCGAAGGGGATGTAATTTGAAGAATTTATTGGAATCTAAAAGTAACAATGTTTCAAAACATCCGGATATGTTCAGATGTGAGCTGTGTAGATTTTGTAACTATATGGATGTAGCTAAGACATTTGAAATCAATGGCAGGATGTATAGGTCGAGGAAGAAATTTAACTGCAACTCCAAATTTGTTGTGTATGTAGCAAACTAACAAAAATGTTTGGCTTATTATATAGGGAAAATGGAACATAAGCTCCATGAACAAATTTACGAACACCTTTATGCTATAGATAAATACAAAATGGAGAATGCAGTAGCCAAACACATTATGTCAGCAAGTGACCATAACTTTAAGTTTAGAGTGATTGACCAGATTACTGTAGATAGTAGAGGTGGTCTAATTTCCTTAAATCCTGAGGAACTAGAATTGTATTGACAAATTTTACTAAACGCCTATAACAACCCAGGAATAAATTATGTATGCTTTCTACTGTGCCTCCTTAAACTCAAGAGTCTTGTAAGGTAAATATTTATGCTGTGATTCTCAGTTTCTTAGTTGAATAAGTAAAATAATAATATAATAAAACAACAACATAATACAATAATAAATTTAATAAAAATGGCCGACACTGGGGTATTCAGTGTGTAATATTCACCATTCAACAGTGCTTATTTAGTGTTGACATAGTATTCAACTCGTTGAGCTTATATATGTGTGTATATATATATATATATATATATATATATATATATATATATATATATGTATGTATATAGGTTCATAGGTTCATAGGTAGGTACTAGGCTATCTGCCTGAGGGCATTTATAAGCCTAGCAAGAGTGTGTCGGCTTTTGCTGCCCCATTAATTAATAAACTGAGCCTCTGTCAAGTAGAGCCAATGAAGTGATCCCAGGGGTGTATTTTCTGTTACCCATCCACTTGTCAAGATTTCTCTTGAAGAGTGTTAGTGAGGGTCTCTGCCTAATGTAGTTAGGAATTTTGTTCCAAAGCATGGGGAGTCTCTGTGACAAGAATCTATCCCTCCAGTATGTTCTATTTATTGTTGTGGTGAGGTTTAGCTCACTAGAGTGTGTGGCTCACAGTGACTTGGATTTCTTTAGGTGGAGCATGTCCATCAGTTCTGATTTGTCAAACGAAAAGCACTTAATTTACTAAACAGTAGAACTGGGATATATATATATATATATATATATATATATATATATATATATATATATATATATATATATATATATATATGGGTCTACCTGAGATGGCTGACAAGCCATTTGATCGACTTTTATTTGGTCGACAATTCATTTGGTCGACAGGCAGATTTGCCCCCCTCCTCAATGTTGTGCAACCCTGGAGTTGATATATATAGTTAGGGGTGTGTGAGGGGCAAAGCCCCCCACATAAAACTGCTTGTCGACCAAATGAACTGTCGACCAAATGAAAGTCGATCATATGGCCTGTCGACCATGTGATAGGGATCCATATAAATATATATATATATATATATATATATATATATATATATATATATATATATTTTTTTTTATGTTGAAGACATTATTTATTTGAGTCTAAGATGTACACATATACATCTTCTCATTTCTTTATTGTTATATTTATTTATTTGGGCTCTGTATATTTCTTACGGGTCATGCTGTCATTTGATGGCATTTGTATGGTTAAATGAAACATTAATAGATGGTACATGTATATATATTTTTTTTATTGTCATACCCACTTTTTAGGGTCAGTCTACCTTTTGCAGCTTAAATTTTTATTTGATTGTATTTATATGGTTAAATGAAACAGCATTTTTAGAGGGTGGATCAACCTTGTATAGATTGGTTGGACTGGACCATGTGGTTTCTCTGGGAACCTTTTTAAACATACCCCCAGATTCATGAAGCTCGGCGCAAGGCCGGTGTAAGGCTTGTGCCGGCCGTGTGGCATAGATGTGGAGTAGTCACGCCTTATGCATATTAATGAAGGCACGCAGCCGCCACAGCCACATGCATAGGAAACGTGCGCGAGTGCAAGGGGGGTATCAAAGTTGCGCAGGGAGGCATGTCAATGTCGGCTTCCGAGGAGCAACCTAAACTGCTGAATATTATATTCCACCAGCAATAGTAATCGTACCTATCAGTGTCCATGGAGACTGAAACGTATGCAAAGCAGAGTCCCTGCGAACAGAAAATGAAGACTCAAACACAAATGCATGGTAGGGAATAACGGGTCCTTACCCATGAACAAATGACAGGAAAACCGTATGCCTGTAGTCCAACATAGTGTAGATAGCTATACCATGTGGAAGTGAAATGTATCAGATGTTAGCGCGCCGCCAGTAGGTACGTCCAGTCCAACGGACAGGGTCACCAGCTGACCCATAATGTGAGGGAGGGAACATAGCTGTGCAGATGTGTCCATAACAAAATACACGAGGAGAAATGTAGATATAGGTAGTGACCATATGTCTGAATCATATCCCACAAGCCATGTAATAGTCACATACAAAAGGTATGTCAGTATTTCACATACCAAATGTGATAGGAAATAGCATACGCATGTAAACGAAACAGAAGGAGCATATAAACAAGCCATAACAACACGGACACATGTAGGCCGAAAGGAACAGTATGATCCGTACCGTCGACCAAGATTACCACCTGTCCCACTTTGCGAGCGACAGTCCCTCTGTGGGCAGATGTGTCCTGACACAAACATGTAAAACTGGCAAATGTCCAGAGAATATAGGACATAATTCTCCATAGACGTCATGCAATAGTTGCATTAAACATATTCCACTGGACGTATAATACAGAAATGTCATAACAAACAGAATAAGATACTGAAATGCTACAAGAATAAGCTTAGATATAGGCAAGAATTGTAAGTTCTATCTGCCGAACTGACCGTGGGTATGTGTCGGCCTGTAAAATATGCTGTGTTCACCGCAACTGTCACAGTAGGGTTGCCACCCTTACAAATGGCCAAAGTGGGACATGTTTGGTACAGACATCAGACTGTACAGGCCGACACATACCCACGGCCAGTGCAAAGGACAGAACATAACAGTTTTGCCTACAGAAAAGTGTATTCCTGTAGCATTTTAGTTGCTTAGTCTGTTTCTCATAACAGTCAGGTATTTTAGATACAGAATTAACTGTTTAATGCAACTATCACATAAAATATAAGAAATATGTTTGTCCTAAAATCCCAGGACCTTTTCCATGTTGACAATTACATGTCAGGACACAACTGCCCAAAGAGGGACTGTCCCTCACAAAGTGGGACAGGTGGTAACCCTATGTCACACTGTGGACAATTAAGAAAGTGGAAACACAACCGTTGATTGTGGAGAGGCAATGTCCACAACAGTCGGACATGTGTAAGGAATAGCTTGGACATAGGAAAAGGTGCCATCCTACCAATGAGTAGAACAGGCTGGCAAAATCCAGAAGGCAGCTGTATAATCCGAACGTCTATGTGACACAGTCGAACAGGTAGTACCCGGATACACCAACCAAGTAATGAAAGTGAAGTAAGGGCATGTACCTATGTGCGTGAGGTATAGCATGTGGACAGCAAACATGGCAGCATAGTCCACACAACCATAAAGGTACCCGACACATGTAGGGTAGTCAATGTGTAACTCTGGCCATGTCATGGGCCAACAACCAAAGTAGTGCTCTATGGGGTGTGAGTAATTCGCGTGTGAGGGGTGTGTGTTTAATGGTAAATTCCTCAAAGGCGATACTTGTGTCGTATGCAGAAAAGGTGAACCGGAGGTGTACAAGGGGGCAGTGGGTGAAGTGGAAAGAAACACAACCTCATGTAGAAACAGCTGCAAGACAAGCAGACAGGCCATAGTGTAGAACGCAATCCCACAAACATATGAATATGGAAATATGCAAGACAAATGTATAGATACGGCACCATCACATACCCACAGATGGGTCCTGATGGAACTGGCCATAACAAACGCAACACACCTGGATGCATAATAACCTACCCAGCATACCCTCCACAACACACAACCTGCCACCATACCAGAACGTCCACCAAATCCAGCCATACTTGGTCCACTGGTTTGTTGCAGAAACAGCTACACACAGTGACCCCTACGCATATGTAGTAGGTATTGTCACCCTAGGCAGTGCCAGGATTGCAAACCATGTATCCCCTGCAGGTAAAACCCCCTGCACATTTTCATAAAGCCACAAAAATCTTCGGTATCTAACTTGTTTTCGGATTGACCAATTTTTGGGATATCCCTCACGGGATGACCAACTTGTGTAAATAGTAGAATGGGTATGACAACATGATGTCCAATCCAGTAGATATCTGGACACAAGTCAGAACGTGCAGTGGAGGTCCATGACACTGTCCAGCCCTAAGTGGGCATGCATAACCTACCACCCAGGATAAAATACTTTCCAGTGATGCATGTGTCCAGACACGAATAGAAGGGAGAATATAATGCACACATTTGCAAAGTGGAAAATGGCATGAGGGCAAGGAAGACACTACGTAAACAGGTCAACCCTGATCAAGTGTGAGGGACACTGACTGTGTGCAGTCGTGACTGACCATACCTGTCAACCTGTGTAAGCAAGATATCTGGACAGAGCCATGAATATAAGTGAGACAAAGGTCCAAACTCAGGGACAATCTGTAAACATATCTCTTAGAAACATAGAATTTGATAGAAAAACAGTTTGCACATTGGCATTAATGTCTGGAGTATGAAGTCTGAAACCCAACTGTCTGTCAGCACGTTCCGATTGCAGTCTTTAATGCTGAGCTACTGCTGTGCCAGAACACAACAGCATATTACAGAGGTCCGTGCCATACCACTCAACTGTCCGGATATTCGCAGAATGACTAGGGTCACCACCTGTCCCACTGCAGTAACAATCCCTCTGTAGGCAGTTGTGTCCTGTGAAAAAATCAAGACATAGCAAATGTCCTGAGAGTTTATTTCCTAATTTACTTTAATAGTCGCATAAAACGGTTATTTTATATATGAATCCTCAATATGTTATGTGAAGTAGCATAATCAATTCAAATGTTACTAGAATAAGCTATTATATGTACAAAAAAGGTTAAAGTTCAGTACTATGCATGGTTGTAGGTATGTTTTGTCCTGGAAAATCTGACATCTCTAAAGAACATGTCCCACTTTGGGCAGTCGAAAAGGGGGCAACCCTAAGAATGACCACAGGTTCACCCCATAGTGTTAGTGTGTGCCTCCGACAATCTGCACCAGTGTGGTAAATAGCTGAGGATTGACGTCAGTAAATAATGAAAAATATCCTGAGTATAAGACTCCACAACCTGCAGAAAAGTCATGTTAATGCAAGACCTAGCATTCTATCAACGTTGTAAGCTTGTAAGAGCAATTGTTAAAATATGTCCCTAATTGTCCCCCCATCGTGTAGGTTTTGCACAGGTTCGGTGCTCTAATAGGTATGGTCTGTATATATTTACAGAAACAGCCCTTCACACTTGTGTAATGTACAACCGCATACCTGTAGTCACTTCATGTCCAAAAATAACAATCCCTGTATGACTGTATACAGGTAATAGTCAAATGTGAATGGGAACACCCCTCACCGGGGAGTATGGACTGTAACAAACCCACCCATAATATGAAATGCCAACAGAATTAGCTGCTGACAGATGCCCAAACACCTGTGTCTATAAACACAGGTAAAACTTCAAAATAGGGAGATAGGCCCTGTCCATATGCTTCGTCTGACATTTGACCTCGGCCAGGGAAGTTCCGTTCACCAGGTGGACAAGCCTAAACCCAGATCACTACATGAACACCCTGACAATCAAAGACCTGTATGTGGCTGGACTATATGCCTTGGTGTTCTGCATACCCTCGGAGTGATTAACAATGCAGCCGGAGTCCACAGCAGTAAGCAATAGGGAATGTGTAATATGTAGTACCGCCTTTTTCCCAGAAGGAGAATGGATGCCTGTGTCGTAGGTGAAGCGGTGAGGCGTATGTTGATGTAGCTAAGTACTATGGGTATGCATATCAATGAGGGAGAACACCAATAGGATAGTGGTTCCGGTATCCGGCCAACGTGAATGCAGTCCCGGTTGACCTACGACCACTGCACATATAACTTGAACGTGTAATTAAAGCGTTCGTGCAGTACACACATTTAAATATGTAAAGGTGAACGTGTGTTTCGCAGTAGTCCATAAACTGGAATACAGATATGTAACTGTTATGGTCAGAATTATGAAAGTTCACGGAAGCACAATTATCTATGAAACATATGTAACCAACAATAAGGATATGCAAGTGCGCCTGCGCATTTGTAATCCGCTCACAGAATAGAAAATGAATGGTGTTTTCCCCATGTTCCATGTACATGGCTCATACCTGTTAAACCCGTAAAGTACGAAACCGGACAAAGCCATGACAACAACTGATACAAATAGGGACAATCCCCAGATATTGCCCTAACAAACATAGAAAGTGGATAGAATAACAGGTGTGTCACTAGCATGGATTCTCTGAAGGGTATGAAGTCGTAACCTGAAATATTTGTCATTATTTACCAATGTCAGTCTTTAATGATATGCCACTAACTTGCCAGATAGACACAAGGTTATGAAAAATGGACCACAAATAGGGACTATCCCCAGATATTGCCTAACAAACATAGAAAGTGGATAGAATAACAGGTGTGTCACTAGCATGGATTCTCTGAAGGGTATGAAGTCGTAACCTGAAATGTTTGTCATTATTTACCAACGTCAGTCTTTAATGATATGCCACTAACTTGCCAGATAGACACAAGGTTATGAAAAACAGAGCAAAGATAAGAGGCAAACAGTTGTACATGCAGCGGAAATCTGTACAGTTGAAATGTATGATATGGAGATATATATACACGTATATCCACAGACATAATCCAAAGCAAATCACGAGATGAGGAATGTACAGACATATGTATATATGTACAGATATATATATATCTATACACAAGATACATGAATAGATATATACACAACAAACATATGTCCCTGTACATATAACACATGTACATAAATAGGTCACGGTATAGCTAATATGGACAGACAGACAGACATGCATGAAAGGAGAATATACCGATGGTTTCCAAACCATTTCCTGGAAAGTACCAGTGTGATAGGGCCTGCAAGTTCTACACATTAAACATGAATATAGGTGTCCTTTGCAGGACCCCAAAAATTGATCCGTAGGAAGTGCGAACCGTCATTGATGCTAAAGACGTCACAGCTGCAACTACGATATAGCTGTACATGCAACAGTAGCAGGTGCAAGGGTAATAGCACATGGGTCGATTGAATATATGACGTACGAGCTGTTATCCGCAGAGTGGGGAGTGCTCGGAAGTGTCCTCACACTTTATTATCACTCACATTAAACATGTCTAATGGGTACTGTGGAGGTGTGTCAGGTATGGGAATCATGGGTATGCAGAATTGGGCCAAGGTGCTGGTTGGCACAGATCTATTAGGTAAGCCCCATGGGAGTGATCAATATACCTATGTGGGTATAGCACACGCCTATATTCACCAAAAAGGTGCAACCTACCCACTGGATATTGTGTAAACCATTGGGGGAAGACGTAGGGACCTATATCAGTGCCATGTAGGTGATTATCATGGATGGACACGCATATGACCAAGATGGCAACCATACCTGCCAGAATGTCAGAATAAGACAGCTGGACTAAGGCATAGTACATGACAGACAAATAGGGACTATATTAAATATAATTCAGACAAAGTCAGACCATTGATAGAATAATTGAATAGTTATTGTAATAATCTCAGGACATTTGCCATTTTCTCACAATATTTTGCAGGACACAACTGCCCAAAGAGGGACTGTCCCTCACAAAGTGGGACAGGTGGTAACCCTAACGAATGAATCACAGCGTCGTGAAACAGTAAGCTGTCCGTGCAAGAGCAGAGTTATGTGGAGAAATGTACCCGGATGTTATGCGACTAACGTTTTGCACGTTGCAAAAGGAGCAATGACAGCTGCAAATACAGTATGAATACAGTCGAAGAAGCATGCCAATGTTCAAGTCCAAGGCCACTGGTGGCTTTGTCCATTGGATATCAATGAACCAGTAGTTGTCCTCCCCAATCCCTGTTGTGGAAGCGTAGCGCAAATCATGAAACGCTGCGCTTCAACACAAGACATATGGATAATATACATACAAAATGTAGGTTTAGTTAGATGTTAGTACGCCATGAAGATGAATGGAAGCCGGCGACAACATGGCTACTGTGTACTGGTACTTAAGTGTGGAAGCGCTCTGTCAGAGATGTAACGAAGCATTTGTAGGCAATGTGAGGCAAGTGAGGCTGAGGATAGTGAATCACAACATGTCATGCCATATGTGCCAAGCCTTTACAGTGTAGTGTAGTTTAAGGGGACTATTAGAGTAGAAGATAGGTGACAACAGGAGTGTGTATGTACAAAACACTGTATCCTCACCGGAGCAGTGTCACATGTGTGCTGTCAGTACTCAGTGGAAGAGGCGTGTCATGAGCTATCCCAGGGAACGTCAGGAGACTGACGGTGTACGCCATGGATACCACCAATGTGACATGCAAACCTGCCCACAGTGTGTCTGCGCCCGTGCGCGCCAGTAAGCCCGAGTAAGTATGTGTGCGTGCGTGTTAGCCCGTGTGCGCATGTGGAAGAACGAGTAAGCTAGTGTATGAATGGTGAATCCCGTGTAATGTCGTGTATGCATTTGTAAGCAGGTATACATGTGTACTACACACATCACACACGTAACAGACACACATGCTGCCAATACTACACACATCAGTGAAATGGCACATGGATGGAGACTACATCATCAGAGGTAACAGTGCTGTAAACTATGCTACAGTGATGGTCATAGCTGCAATGCATCATGCCTGCTGAAGTACACCTGGAAGTAACACACTGTGTGTTAAGAGCATGCTAACATTAATACAGTGGAATAAAGCCACTGTGTGCAGCAGCACCAGGTT
>NC_056725.1:1820438654-1820528654 GCF_019279795.1 Protopterus annectens
TACAGGATGTCAATGGCCATAGCCACATGCTTAGTATCACATGCCTGTTTGGAAAGTACTGTGTGTCCATCTACACAATGGCATACTGGGCATGCACACACACTTAGCAGTTGCAAAGGGCCATCTTGCACGCATGCACACAGATTCTAAACATGGAAGGGCACAGTTTGGAATGTACTGTGTGTCCATCTACACAACCACATACTGGGCATGCTCACACACTTAGCAGTTGCAAAGGGCCATCTTGCATGCATGCACACGGATTCTATACACGGAAGGGCACAGTTTGGAATGTACTGTGTGTCCATCTACACAACGGCATACTGGGCATGCTCACAGACTTAGCAGTTGCAAAGGACCATCTTGCATGCATGCACATGGATTCTAGACACGGAAGGGCACAGTTTGGAATGTACTGTGTGTCCATCTACACAACGGCGTACTGGGCATGCTCACACACTTAGCAGTTGCAAAGGGCTGTCTTGCATGCATGCACACGGATTTTAAACACGGAAGGGCGCAGTTTAGAATGTACTGTGTGTCCATCTACACAATGGCGTACTGGGCATGCTCACACACTTAGCAGTTGTAAAGAGCCGTCTTGCATACACACAGATTCTAAACATGGAAGGGCACAGTATGGTATTACTGTCCCCACGTACATGAAGGCCACTCACATGTATTGACCAGTACACACTCAGGAGCTATCACAGATGTCTCAGGTGCATATCACAGAGGTACACACCGCAATCTACAATGTAGCCCTCCGACATCACCATGTCATTGGACCAGCAATACACAGCCATACATTAACACAACACCGTGTGACTCATGACCAGTGCACTGTACATAGGTCTACAGCAACTGTGCAGACTACACATGTACCGACAGGGTTCCATCATGTGTTATGCATTGCAATGATACCACTGTACATAACCAGGTCAGCCCTACATATACCAGGGGCCCTGGGTCTTACACAGCTGTGACAGATGACTGTCGCTGTACACCAACAAACACACAAGTTAGGCTATGTCATACATGTAATTGCAGTGGATATGTGCATGGACCACACACATGACACATATGTACATAGCATAGCTTTTGCTGTCCTCCATGTAGACAAGTGGCTACAGCAATCATACGCACGCAAATGGAAGGTGGGTCCATGGCTGTTGAATGCTAACAGTACATGAGGCAGCAATGTTGACCGAGGACACATTCCCTCTGTACTAGTTGCCCATGACACCCATCATATAATACAACAGTCCATGTGTTATGTATGTCAACACACATGTCCACCAATTGCAATGTATACAAACATGGCTACATGACAGGCATGTAGGAACAAAACACATGTACAATCTGTAGTGTGCATGCAGCTACCATGCATGTGCAGTAGCTGATGTAAGTAACTAATCTGTGCCTAACTACAACATGCAGTTGCAATGCAGCCCCATTTTTGACACCTGTATATGGTGACATACTGACAGTACAGTAGGATGTACAGCAGGTATGGATGGATATGTGTACATAAAGTGGTGATCCACCTGTGTAGATGGATGTTTGCCGGGGATGGCTCACAGGTGTGTCACACGCCATCCTACCATTACATGTGCAAACAGTACGCTATGTTACCGTTACTTGACGGTGGAGACATAAAACCTACACAGCGGTCAGGTGTCACAGACAGTACGTCACTTGACACCTGTAACACTTACATCCTCCTGTGTGCATATAGCAGCACAATTGCCGAAGGTAGCGTTGGTACACATAATGCGGCCAATACTGCTGCATGTCTGTCAGACGTATCATCATATAGCAGGTGTATCATTCACAGTACTGCCATGTGTGTTTGCTTGTGTGACCATATATGCCACATATGGTGGGGGATACATCCCAATTGTTACACACCCATGTACACTGTTGTAGAGATCTGTACATACTGCAGTGTGGAAAGCATGATGTAGGCAGGTGTGGTGTGTGTATCACACATATCAGCTATCCATATGTGTATGACATTTGTGGTCTCCACAGTGTGTGTGTGTATGTAGGTATGTATGGCTGTCTGGTGCATGGAGTGAGGGTGTATGCTACCATACAGAACACACAGGATCCCTAACCCCTCATGCTGATACAGTCCACTACCCTGTTGATGCCATTGGTCTCAGCCGCACTGGCTACCTGTACATGTTCTTTCTCTTGTGTCGCGTCATGTGGGTTCACAGTACTGTGACGGTGATGACCACATAGGCAAGGGTCCTCACCTCAACACTATGGGGTGTGCGTTATAGTCTTGTTGACCCCGTGAGTGTGAGCATGTTCCTGTAATGTGACAGGGTATTACTGCTACACAGTGAGGCCTCATGCTATCAAGTGGCCTCTAACATTATCATTAGCTAGACCGCTGTGTACAACCCCTGCACCATGTCAACATACCTGTGATGTGACCTGGTATGGATGTCACGTCTCTAGCCACTGTAGTCTATTAAACTGCCCACATGCTTCTGGATCAGTATATGTGTGGACATCTGTGTTATGTTAGACTTTCCAACAGTCAGGCTGAGGCTACGTATAGCATGCTGATATTTCCATATGTGCCTGTGAGTACTCCATAGTTACACATGGGAGACTGCAAACAGTGCTACCTGTAGGCACATGCAAGTAGACCATAAGGAGGGAACCAGGGCATCATTACCAACATGCTGTTACTGTTGTTACCGAGACACATACTGTGAACATATAACAATGCATGCTAAACCTGTACTACATGGTATGTCTGGTGCATGTCAACAGTACACAACTAATGTAATATACACGTCTCTCACTATTCACACACAACTAATGTAATATACACTTCTCTCACTATTCTTGCACAACTAATGTAATATACACTTCTCACTATTCTGTTCACCCTGTGCATCAGACCATTTGAGCATGTGCCTGCACCAATGGTGTGGATGACAGGGATGCAGCACAGGCTTCATCATATGCACAGGGTGATAATGTTTGCCAGGGGCATAGGCTGCACCAATGGATGACATCTTGTGTGTGGGTAAGGGCCAGTGATATGATTGGACATGTCTGAACAGTATGCATGTACAGCTCACTGTGTCCGGCCATGGCCACGTGACCTGTGCCTGCCAGGGGTTGCACGGGCACTACCAGGCGGAGGTACAGCTTGGCTACTGTCTGAAGACACATGTCCACTGGAACTGTGTCCCCGCTGGGAACATCCAGGGCCACATCCACGTGGCCTGCTGTGTCCTTGTGTGGACAGCGCAGCACCAGCTGCACTGCTACTGCTAACAGCACTATGGGAACGGGCATGTGAGGTGGCATGCTCACGCTGACCTGCACTAGGTGGTGTAGCTGGCCTATGTCCACGTGGCCTATGCCTCAATCCTACCAGATGTTCCAGCACAGACAGCTCACGCTCGCTGATTGCCATGCCACGGTCAAGGATTCTGACCATGTCACCCAATCACCTGTCCAGAACATCAGCAATCTGCTGTTGAGCATTTGCCAATGCCTGGATGTTGTCATTTAGGGTACGGATAGCAGCCCTATGCAGCCTCTGCCCTTCTCTGTTCTGCCATTCAGCACATGCCTGTGCCGCCATTACAGTCTGGAACATGCGTCTGGTGATACCAGCTGCTGCGCTCTGTCCTGCAGGTGCATGTCTGCCAGAGGTCCTCCTATGAGCAGCACCAGCCACATGCCTGTGTTGCACATCTGCAGTCATTACACTGACACCATGGTGTGTAGACACACCTTCTGTAGCCACCACACATTCCTGTTCCATGCTAACAGACGCTGACTGTCCTTCCTCTATGGCCACTGGTGATGCGGTATGTGTTGGCAGCAGAACTGTGTGCGGGGAAGAGGGGGACATAGCTGGGATGGAAACCATTGGCACAGATTCAGCCCCTAACAACCCTGCCTGTACCTTATGCATATGTTCATCACTGCTAGTATCTGTGGGGACACTAACATCAGATGGACCGCAGGAGGGTAACGCACCTACATCACCTGTGAATGCAAAGAAAGACTCTAAATTACAATAGACACACAGACACACACACACAGACACACACACACACACACACACACACACACACACACACACAGACACACAGACACACACACACACACACACACACACACACACACACACACACACACACACACACAGGCACACACACAGACACATCATGCATGTGATTTGACAGATGGCATGCAACATGTCTGTGATACGGCAGAGGGCATGCAGCTCAGACATTAATAGTGTTAGCAAGCATACCTCCCTGGGGTGCACACTACAGCAAGCAGTTGTCATATCAGTAGCCATGCAGTTCACACAATCATGGTAGTATGCATGCATCCCCGTGATACACCATGTGGACCAGAACAGGATAACAGTACACATGGCTGACGTGACCTTGACATGTAATCTGATGATGTGTGCATTAACATGCATACATGTCTGACACAATGGTGTCCTGACACATGTACAGCATCGTAATGGGCATCACATTGCGGTGTTGTCTGTATGCCCTACAGATAAAATCATGATTAGCAAATGTGCATGAGCATGGAAGGGTAGTGTGAGCTGTCTACATTGCTATACAGTGTGAAGTACAGACACTGTGCCATTGCATGGCATCATGAGGCATCTATATTGCTGTAGAATGCATAATATGTACACATTGCATAGCCATAACTGCATGTATACCCATGACATAACTGTGGATTGTGACCCACGATGCTGAGGTGTATACACACCAAACCATGCTGTTTCAAATGATAGGTCAGTGGAGGACCTACAGATGACAGCCCTGAACAACAACTACAGGGTCTTAGCTGCCTGGCAACCATGTCCACACATAGTGGACATGTCAATTCACCATTTCCCACATGACATTGATGTACCACACACACGAGGTGCACAGCTAACGGTGATGTCCTACAGCAGCAAGGGAAATGTACAGTATCTGTGGCCTGATGTGGTGTCAATGTCTGTGGAAGCTGTACAGGTGACTACTGTCATGCTATGACACAGTCGTGATGTTCAACAGATCTTATATGGTAGACATCAGTGACACCTCCACTAGCTGTACACAGGCTTTTAGGATGTCCAGTGTACCACATCAACTGTATAATCAGTCAACTAAGGCTATAATTGGACCATGTGTGGACAATGTGCAACAGGGTGTGTACACATCACATCTACTGTGTGGCTACATGTCTCTGGCCATCCCCCATGGCCATGTATGCACATGTGTTGACCAAATGTGTGTGATGGCCATCTCACATGTCTGTGTTGTCCCATATGACATACACCCATAGATGTCAGATATGTCACCATCCACAGGGCTATGCAGACAACGGGTTGTATGTTTGGTATGTGGGGAATGGGTCATGGGATAGTGTGACAATATTGCAGCCAGAACACTATGCGTCTGGGACATGTCAGATGGCACATCACAATGTGTGCATCCAATGCAGGGGCATATAACACAATGGTGACACCTGTGGGCTGCCCATATCACAGCTCACTGTGTGGTACTGTTTGCGTACCACAAATGTCGTTCCACTGCATACTACATATGCCTCCATTGTAGAACACCTCCACTGTTGTATGCACAGCTGACCACACATGTAGCAATGACAACTACTGTGGTTTCAAGTCGGTGTATCATTTCATTTATATATATTGCACATGGGTGGCCTTTGTGAATGATGGGTGAAGCGACCTGTATATCATGACTGGAACAAACATCAAGTGTGCAACTGTTAACTGGCCACATGGCAAATAGATCTATGCTTTAACATGCCTGATACTGATGACAGTCTCACCTGCAATGGACTCATGTCTGTGCGGCACGCCAGAGGTACCTGTATAGGGGTGACACAGCAGTATGAACATTATCCCTGACTGTCTGACAGCCACAGGGTGCACTGTGCATGTTAACACATTCACCTGTATAATAGCATATAGTATGCACATGTGTACATACACAGGGTAGCATACTGTAGTATGCAGCATGTGTGTCCACATACCTTACATATGTTGTTACTTTACATAATGTACAGTGACACATGCAACTAAATGGGATATAATAGCCATATGTGCAGTACTAACTTACCAGGCAACTCCAGGCTCATTGGTTGGGAGACACCCACCTCCACGATGGCAGCTAGTGTGTGTGGATGCTTTTCTGAGGGTGTCCCCAGACTGGCCAGTAGCTCCTCGGTGTGTGTGAGTGGGGGCTGGGTTGGTGGCCCACCACCCGTTCCACCTTGTTCCCTGGTGATTGCAGTGGCACTCTGTTTTGCATGTCGTATCAAGTCCATGCAGTGTCTGCGCACCTGCTGGTAGGTGCGGTTATGGCCACCCACATCGTTCACCCTCCTGCGTAGATCCTGCCACAGGTCGTCCCGCTGCTGGGCATGCTGTGGCACATGGCTGAACAACACCTCGTAGTTCTCATGGAGGTATGGGATGAGGACATCATCCTCCTGGCGGCTGTACGCTGGAAGGCATGTACGAGGCATTATCTGTAAGACATAATGATGGTGACAGGTCACAGTTTCAGAGATGTACAGAGATACTGCTGCACATACATTTCTATGACATCTAGTACATCTGCACAGTAATCTTTGCAAATCATCATGACACTGACACGACTGATGTGTTTGTGTCACACACATGTAACACCCGTTATGCTTTGGATATCATCACCATATATGTGTGTCACCTCATTACAGTGTTCATACACCATGTGAATGCTGTCTTGATGTGGGCTTGTCTATTTGCCTGCACTGGTGTTCTTACCTATCTGCACATGCCTGGATGTGTCCACAGTACTGCTGTTGACCTTGATGCTGTGTATATGTCACATATCAACACAGACACAGCCTTAATGGACTTGAGCAGTGACAATGCACACATACGCATGGACACCTGTACATGTATGTGTTTTGCCATATACATCTACACAGCACTGTACAGCTGTTCAACATCCTGCCACGGATCACATGTGTTGCACATGTGATAGACATGGGACAATGGCTAGTCGGACGTCATTCACAGGGATGGTTATCAACCATAGCATGTACGGGCAAGGTTTCCCAGCTGTAACAGACAGCCAGTATGTCACCGTGAGGTACATCAGTGCCACATTACTGATCCAGATAGTTGATACTACATCTACCTTGCGGCCATCACACCATGTATGACTGGGATGACATGTGCAGCTTTGATGGACAGGGTTGCATGGTTTGGCGGGAGTATGTCACATGTATGGCACAGGGATCTGTCCAGCATGTGGCGATCCTAGTATTAGGATGGTGGCTGTCCATGACGTATGTCTTACAGATCAGGATATGGACATGTAGCATGTCCATCATCATGGTGTAGCAAATGTCTTTATGCAAGGTAGACAGCATGCTGCGTAGTGGAGATGAGGATTGTGAAGGCTGGTATCACCCATCCACGCATGGCCATTACCCCTTAAAGGTGATATGTGATCCAATATTGGTCACCCCAGTGCTGTATATGCCTGTCCAATGATCTCCATGCTCATGGATGGCACCATGTCATGACATGGGTACCTCATATGACTACCCAAGGGGCCTGGAGACATCACCAAGGCAGGGAGGTGTACTGCACAGCACCATCCCTTACACAGTGTCCATAATGTTTACCACAGCCCAGGTGGTAATTAATGGGTACAGGGATGTTCACCTAGCGGTGGCAATGCTGATATCATCCATCAGAATGTGTACATATGTCACACACCTCACCCACACAGCCCATTCTGTATGTTGTTCACAACACTGACACAGCTATTCCTCATAAGTCATGGCCATTCACATCCTTACATACACAGATGCCTAACATTTGTCTGTGTGGTATGGGCTACAATGAGGTGGAGTACAACACATTAACCCTGTTCTACTGTAGCTGGCACTGGTGTGATATGCACATGTCACTCTGGCACCTTTTGTAGTTGTGAGTCTGTCAACAGGCACTGGTAGAACACTCCTGTGACATACAAAGCTATTTGTAATCAAACATCTGTACTGTCTTGTACATCTGTACTGCTAACATCTACAGTGATAATGGTTCATGGACATGCACACCATACTCAGCAGGTGCCACCCATTATGACTGTCATCACCACTTGTGGGTTGATATTATCCAACACCCTATCTGTATTGTATGGTCATGCTAGGCACTTCTTCAGAAGTTGAGCATGTCATGAGCTACTGATTAATAAAGCACCCATTCCACACTGTTTCCCATAGGTACACTGGCTGTCCTAAAATTTCCAGCTTGCTTATGGTACAACAGCTGTTGTACACACATAACGCACATATCCTGTGAGACATGGTTGTATATACAGGCATGCCCGACTGTCACGTACCAGTGCTATTGCCTGTCTATATGATGGATATGTCGTACGTGTGGCAATAGAGCAATTGTCTCATGTACACATTCAATGCTCACCTCCCAACATACAACACTACAGCCTGTGGGGGATGCACTTATCCAGCCCTGCTGGGGGTAATGCTGTCACCAACCCTGGCTGCACCTGACAGTCATGTGGGGATGTGTAACATTTGCAACACACCCCACTCATCACATTGTCTCACATGATCTCCACCACAGGCCACACATACGAGGACAACTTGTGCAGTACCTCTTCATACTCTGTGTAGGCACCAGAGGCAGCCCCCATCACGGAACATAACATCACCAACTTATAGCCCACAGACTCATGTGTGCCCATCATATACAGCCAATAGGGTGTTATAACATAGACAACACACCAATCGTAGGTGAGTCTGTAGGCGGTCACACTGCAGCTCCACACAGCAGACTACACAAGGTGATAGTCGCTTACATCTTGCTGTCGGGTAACTGGTTCTGCAACATAACCTATGCACCCATGCCACACTTCACCAGGTATGATGTGACTGTCATTCTCCATGTTAGTGTGACTGCCCTGAGATGCCACTTCACAGACGTGTGCAGGTACATGCAATAGCTCACCAGTGTTGTAGTCCTGAAGGTGTGGGCCTAGCCCTGGGGAGCATTATGCATTCATCCAGACCCGATACCACTGTACAATGACTGACTGTGTCACTTAAACAGTTGCCTATGCTTCTGCTGTCATTCCACAGGCATCTGGTATCTGTCCGCTTTGACTGACCTGGTCAAACACAATGCTTTGGCACAGATGACCTGCACCTGTCAGCCCTGGGAGTACAGATCACATGTAAGGCTCCTGCTGCTTCTATACTGCCTGTCCTGCACAGTTTCCAATAACAGTCACCGGCAGAATGGGAACTGGCAAGCAGGACATGAGTTCATGTGACACATTGCTTGCATCTTCCTCTGTGACACACGCAGGCAAGGCACATCTTATAATGCACCACTCCAATATCTCTGCAGTGACTGGGATCTGCCTCTAGGCTCTGCAGAGCACACCTGCAATGACAGGTTATAGACAGACCATACCTTTCAGGCACATACCTGGACCGGCACACCCACAGCTGCGTGTTCCCATATCCCACTATGTTGTACACACATCCTGGCTAGTTACTTAACACAATGCATTAGAGGTGCTCCATGTGCAACTAACTGTGTCCGGAACCGCTATACACATTGTAACAAGCTACAGATTCAACAACATACCCAGTGGTGGCTGGTGACTTCAAATCAAAGGGGGGCTGCAGGAGACAGCTGAATGGGTGGGGTCAATGGGAGGGGGTGTGGCCAACTAGAAAAGGGGAGGGGCTATGTTCAAAACCACAACAACTAACTAAATACACTGCCCTGGATGCAAAACCCTCATTATGAGAGTCCAATCAAGACAAAATGAAGTGTAGAAGAATAAAAATATTTCAATGCATTGGCTGCATGACAACTTACTTAATATCTAGATGGAAACAAAAAGGTTGTGAGGCATAAAAAATAAATTACTTTTTAAATACATTAATGGAATGCCAGTCAAAATCAAGTAGCACTCATCTCAAACCACTTCTTGCACTGCAGTTCTAATTATAATTTAAATTCAGCTTTAAAGTACCAAGTAACATGCTGAAAGTAGAAATGTCTGATGCCCCCACTTGTAAAAATGTTTCTTATCCAAAAAAAGACCTGCTGCCTGACAACTATCTACTTGTTTCATGGGGAAAACATGATCAAAGTAAAAAATGAAAAGCAAACAAGAAACAAGCTCAAGATACATTGCTTAAAAGGATTACTGTACAGATTATGGACCACACAATTGGCATTCTGTTTAGTTTACGGGTAAAGCCTGCAGAGATGACTGGAAGTCTCCAACAAGTGTAATGAGCTTCTTAAAATAATGTAATCCTGTCCTTTATTACAAATACTGTCATATGCATTTCAATACCCAAGGCTTATACATTATCTAGTTAAGTATTCTCTACATGGCAACAACAGAAAGGCTTTCAATGTTGGCAATTCTTAGGTTCATAGGTTCATAGGTTCATACTAGGCTATCTGCCCAAGGGCATTTATAAGCCTAGCCCATAGTTATTTGGCTTTCGCCACCCCTTTAGTTTGAAGAAAACTATGTCTATTATTTTGCTGTGCCTCTGTCAAGCAGTGACACTGAAGTAATCTCTGGGGTATATCTGCGATCTCCCATCCATTGGTCAAGATTCCTCTTGAACAAGGCCAGCGAGGTGCTTTGCCTCACATGTAACGGGATTTTGTTCCACAGCATAGGGAGTCTCTGGGTGATGAATCTGTCCCTCCAGCACGTTCTATTAATAACCGTGTCAAGGTTTAAGTCTCCCACCCTTGTGGTTCTTAGGGATCTATATTTTTTGAGGTGAAGCATATTCATCAAATCTGGGTTTGACATGGCCTTATATGTCAGGCACAGGTCACCTCTGAGCAAGCGGTATGAGACTGAATAGAGCTGGAGTTCTTTCAGTCGGGCAGCATAAGACATATTTTTGAGACCCTTTATCCTTTTGGTGAGGAACTTTTGGGGCCTTTCCAGCTGCTGCAGGTGTCGGGTCAGATATATTCCGAATGGGGCATTGTACTCAATCATAGGTCTAATGAGTGATGAGTACAGGGGGACGATGACCTCCCTTGATCTAGATGTGAATCCCTTCATGATCAGGTGGGCAATGTAGAAGGTTTTCCTAATTACTTTAGCAACATGAGTGTCAAACGACAGGCTACTGTCAACCTGGGTCCCTAGATCCCTGATGACTTCTTCTGTGCTCAGTGGATTGCCACCTATATGGTAGCTATGGGTAACCTTGTTTTTCCCGAAGGGTAAAACAGTAAGCTTATTAAAGCTTACTTGCATCTTACAATCTCAGCCAAGCTTACTTGATGGCCATTAAAGTATTGCTACTTAAACACAAAGCAACAGGCACTTTGAGTAATAAGCATAAATCAACAGTACAAAGAATATGACAGAAACCAGACCATTCTGTAAAATCAAGGACAGATGAAAAGCCACTCTAGTAATTGTGTCTACCTTGGATGGGGGGATACTCTGCACATTTACACTGCATAACTACTCCTTGCCTTGCTTCAACACATCCAGAGTCACTACATGGGGGAGTGGGGTGCAAGAAGTATGTCACAGTTTGAAATGTCTCTGGCTGACTGTGATGGCCATGACACATTTGTCATACTTCTCAACCTTAGAGCAAGAAATCTGGACAAAGCCATACAAAAAAGTGGGACAAAGGCCCAAAAATAAGGACAATTTTTAAATATTGTTCTTATAAACTTAGAAAGATAATAGAATAGGTCTTGCATTAGTATGAATTTTCTGAATGGTATGAAATCTGAAACTCAAATGTTATTTTCTAACTTCCGTCTTTAATGATTTGTCACTAATTTGCCAAAAAAACACAAATTTGCCAAAACAAAACACAATTTTATTAAAAATGGACCAAAAATGTGATGTAAAAATATAAAATAGCCACACAATACAGCTGGGAACCTGTCATAGAAGGGACACTTTAATATTAATACTGCTAACTTGAGCAGCTGACAAAATAAAAGAATCTACATGCATTTCTGAAATAAAAGTAATCTATAACTCTGATTATTACAGTTATTTCTTAATTGTAAACCCTCCATGTTTTCTTCCAAAATTGCTATTTTGCGGAGGGATTATTAGGGGGAAGAGCAACATTTTGAGCCAAAATCAGGGACAGTTGACTTAGTACCTTGACATGCTCAGTGCTCTCCTCAACTACCAACAAAAGAGGAAAACAGAACTTTGATTTAATTTCCTATTCAGATAACACCTACTGACATATGGCCCTCGATTTTCACATTGCATTGCAACAAAACTGACTTTGCTGTGTTTTTCAGTTTTCTCATTATTTACTATGTTTGCAGATTCTCCCAAAAGCACCTACCTCATCAAGTTACTTCCTGCACCAAACACAAAATTCATTTCCCACATTTGCTGTATAAGTGTTGGTGGTTTTTTGTGCAATTATCACCACCTCTTGTATAATTAATTAATTATGCATTCCCTTAATCTAAAGACTTGTCATCCATATGTGTCTTCCAGACGTAATACTATCCTTTACCTTAGAGCTTCAAGCCTTTGGTCTAATTTTCACATCTCTGTAAACCCTTCATCTTCAGGAATATTAGATTATATGGAACAGCAATACTAAGCAAAACTAGCAGAATAAGCTGAAATAAAACCCGAGAGAGCTTTATATTCCTTCTAAATTTCTATCTTTGTAATTTGGGTGGCACGGTGGTAGAGTGGCGCAGTAGCATTGTCACCTCACAGCAGGAGGTTCTATAGTTTGATTCTCATTTGGGGTGCTTTCTGTGCAGAGTCTGCATGTTCTCCTTGTGTCTGGGTAGATTTTCCCCAGGTGCACTGGTTCCTCCCACTTTTCAAAGACATGTAGTAGGGGGGATTGAACTCTTTAAATTGACTGTATGTGTGAGCATGCATGCATGAGTCTGGTATGAAAAAACAACTGTGGCAGTGCTGGCCAGCTGGCAGTGTGAGCAATGGCTCTGGATGCTTGTCAATGTTGTGTGAGACCCCTACTCCATAAACGAAGATGAGAGAAAGGGGTTGTGAATGGATTGTAATTCTTCTTGGTGTACCTGAGCAATAAATAACTGACTGGCATTGCTTGTTTATTTAATCAAGTAAGAGCCATTACATACAAGAGCTTTGTTTCATGGATAAGAAAGGAGTTTTGTTTTGGTTCTGGTTATAATCACTTGTGAACAGAAATATAGTCTACAGCAGAAGGCAGTTGGAATGAATCCACGTTTTTAGAATGAATCTCATTAGTCCAGCATTACCTTGTTCCTCTGTGCTATATTGCCATATTGCTGGAGCTCCATTCATAAAGTCAAACACCTAATATACCTACTCAAAAAAGTTTATATGTAAATACGTTAAGCTGCTGTCTTAGCAGTTGTTTGAGATCACAGGAACTTGTTTCTTTGCCCTTTCCCCACTGTGTTGCAATCTCAGATTTGGTAAATTTAATTAAGTTCTTAAGTCAGTACTAGGCTAACTACAATTGTGAATCATTTTAATCCTAGTCACTTATCTGACTTGAGACTCAAACCCTACATCTTGTGTTTGCAAGGTAAGCACCTTATGTGTTATGCAACCCTTCAACTAAATATTATATCACCACAGATGGGACTCAAACCCACAATCTCTGGCTTAGGCGACAAATCCCTTTTCTATAAGGTCACAGGGGACTTACAGATATTAGATTAATAGTCTGCAGACTATAACAAGTCTAGCCAATAACCAGAGGTCAGAATCAAACCCTGTATCGTGTCACTGGAAAGTGAAGTCCTTAACCATTATGTCATGGGGCTGTATTTAAGGGATTAGAAGTTATGAATTGAAACAACAGCTGCCACTGCTTACAGTAATGATACGACTGAGTGAGCATGCTACCAGCTCAAGCTCTAAACACTCTACTCATATATACATATATATATATATATATATATATATATATATATATATATATATATATATATATATAAACTCCTAAAATACATTAAATCATTACTCTTATTAAAGCAAATGTACACATATATTGTAAACACATACATGCAAGTTAAGTGGTTCTTATGCAAAAGAACACCTAGCACAACAGAAGAAATGTTTCTTCAGAAAAGCAAGGCTCCACCAAAAAATTCCACTGCATAACCCATATATATATATATATATATATATATATATATATATATATACATATCATACACAGATTGCTCTAACTCAGGGAAAGACTGATTGTTCAGAAAACGGGGAAAATAAATCACTGTATAGGACACAGATCTCATCTCATACTACATAATGTAAACATTTCCAGCCACATGACATCACTACAATAGGTAGAGAGCAAAGAATGCAAGAATAAAACATCAAGCAAAACTGCTTGAATAAAAACAAGTCAAGCAGCTGATGGTTTTACCATTTTGGAGTGACGGAAGCCTATTGCTAAGATAGTCACGGATATTATAACATAATTAGGCCTGTCTGAAAATGAAACTGATAAAAGACAATTAAAATGTAAAATAGTCTTAAAATAATATAATATGATTGTTTTGATAACTGTTATCATGTGATATGGCTGATTTTAATATTTCAAGCCTTGTCAGAATCTAACAATGCTTACCAACCTCAAAGCTTTAATTAATAGTCTGAATTTTAGTGCAAAGGCACAAATCAGTCTGCACTCTCTTTTTTGAACTCTGAAACTGAAGCTTCTCAGAAAGTGTCTGTCTAGTGACTAATATTGGGAATACTCTCATTTAAGGACACAAACTGAGGATATTGTGTAAAGTTCCCATATTTATCATTTGTATGCAATCAATGCCACTGTGTTAATTCTAACTGCTTCAATAGCTCAGCTGGTAGTGAAATCACAAGCATATTCAGAAGGGTCTAAATTTGGCTTCAGTGAGTCTTTTTTATTCTCAATTGTGTAAGAAGCAATTCCTTCATTTCCGTATACCAGCCTTATCTTTTCCATGGTCACTGGGTGGGGGTGGGGGGGTCCTATTCTGACAAGAAATATGTATAAGGCACAAGGAAGAAATAAACAGTCCTGAGCAACAGGATGCCATTCAATGCACATAAACACACATATGCATGCACACACACACACACACACACACACACACACACACACACACACACACACACACACACACATAGAGAGAGACACACACACACACAAACACACACACACACACACACTCCTACCAGCCCAACGATCAGCTCCTGCACGACCCGGACTAACCAGCGACCGAACCACACACACACACACACACACACACACACACACACACACACACACACACACACACACACACACACACACACACACACACACACACTCCTACCAGCCCATCGATCAGCTCCTGCATGACCCGGACTAACCAGCGACCGGACTAACCACACACACACACACACACACACACTCCTACCTGCATGACCCGGACTAACCAGCGACCATTGCCAAGTAAACTCCATCCAAACAGCGAGCGACCACCAGATGATCAGCTACCACCTAATCCTGCATGCGACCTGGCTGGTACATCCACGAGCCCAAAACCATGCTGCTGCTACTAAATCCACGAGGCATGAGCCCAAAACGCAAAACCAGCTACTTCCTGCATGCTGCTGCTACTAAATCCTGCATGCTCCTTCACCGATCAGTACTCCCTTGCACGCACTGTCTGGCAAGTCCTGCGAGAGCAGCTCAGTCCTGTTATTGGCTCTGACTGCGGCTGAAGCAGTCCGGAGCTCCTCTGTGTTGTGCGGTTGTCACCGCACAGAATCCTGGGCATCTCACAGCAACGATTGCTTTGTATGTCCCTATCCGGACTGCTGGCAAGGCAGTCATGAATTTTTTGTTTCACAGATATTTTTTTTGTTTTTTTTTCTAGGTGGGAGGGCTGCAGACCGGCAGTCCGATAGGACGAGCCGCCCCTGAACATACCCCACAGTTACCAGACCTCATTTGTTGGTGTACTGGACAGTAGGGCTCAGACAGCTACTACTGATGTGTGACTGACACTACCACACACTTAACTGGGATAGTCACTCATGTACCGACACATCCATGAGTCATAACCTCCACTCGGCTGGATCAACCCATACACACCACCTCCAAGACCAACATTAACCTTGACATGAACACTACCAACATGTGACTGGTGTTCCACACCTGGGATTATCCCCTCATTGGTGAATTCCAAACATATGCTAATCAACCAGCCACATCCCGGCACCACACCCTTCACGGCATACACAGTACATGAGTACTACAACACCTACTACAGACGTCTTATGACAGTGGTTGTTAACGTTATGACACCCGTGCAGATGGACAATGCACTTACAAATGCTGAAACATACCCCAGTGCACTTCATTAGCATGTACACGACTGCATGGATCATGCTATTCCACACAGAGCCATGATGGTACACACCAGATAACAGACGCCACTCTGGTGGTCAAGTTCCATGGACATAATGTACAACAACAGGTGGAGGCTGTTGCACAGTGGTGTACAATCCCATGGGTGGGGTAGCTCACTGGTCAGCCTCGGTAGGGCCACGGGATCCCTCATCACATACTCCAAGACTAGCTACAGAAACATTACTGCGACACTTTCCGGGGTGTACCATAAGGCATTATGGTGGTATGTCAGTAGTCGTTGGCAATACCCACATCTGCTCTCACATACAACAGTCACTCAGTAACATTACAGACCCAGGTGATGTTGGCAACATGCTGGCAGATGGATTCAATGGTAACATTACACCCTCTCACTCACTACAGGGCCACAATCCATGCAGGAACATTACGGTGTCCCTGTGGTCACACCTACACAGTACTAACCTGCACTCTATATGTCCTGGGACACTGGCCCCATGTCACCTTCCAAAGTCCCAGGCTGTGATGTCCACAAACCTCTGAACGACATGTCTCCCCACTAGGCCACCATATTCAGTAATAGCCTTTTATCAGAGATTGTGCCCCCTGAATGGCACACAGCAACATTTATCACACTCCACACAGGTGGCACCACAATGCACGAGTGGGATTATAGCCCTACACACCTGACTGGACTGTTCTGTACGGCTATGGGGCACATCATCAAGGACGTCATTCACAGAAACATTGTTGGGCTCCGGTCCTTTGATGCCACCCGGGTTGGACTTGTTAGGGCCAGAGCATGGCCCCTACACCTGGTGGACTCCTTTCATACAGTTACCAGGGTAGTTGATGATGGTACGGGAGTCCACACAGCATACATTGTCCTCTCATTGCCTTTCAGCACCGTTCTCCATTCTAGTATTGACAACATACACATCCACCTGCACATCGTACCCTATGTCTCAGGATATTATGCAACGTGGCTCATGGACAGGACACACACAATGAGGGTAGCATACCATAGTACCTACTGCATTTCAGTTACATTTGCCATACCACAGTCCTCAGTCATTGGGCCCCTCATGTTCAGTATATGCTTCCCTGAGGTACAGGCTAGCACAGAGGGACTTTCCCTGCCTAGCTTTACAAACCCCTGCATACAAAGTGCCATGATTGATCCACCAGCTGATACTGACTCCATCCATACAGGTGTCACTGTGACAGATACCTGATATGAATATCATGGCCTCAAGCTGCATGACACAAAGTGCATGAACATCACCTTTGCATTACACCATTCACCCACTGACTATCACATAGGTAGTAGTCCCCTACATACATGTCATATTGTACATGTTTGTAGTACACACATATGTCGCACCCACTCCTGTGGTTACCGTATTGCCACTGTGGTGTGGATATCCTTCTATGTGGCCACACTTATCTGTACTGGGTGTGTAGCTGGTACATAGGCACCCAATATACCTCTGAACTAAAGACGTCTACACACATTCAAGGGTACACCACCCCATTTAGGGTGTACCTTACACAACAGCTACAGCTTTACATACCACACCATTAACACGCCATGATGTTTATTGAGCTCTGACAGTTAAAGTATGCGGCTGAACTACGGACACCACGTCTGTACACATTTGCATACTACATACTCAGGGGTGACCTCTGCTGAACAGACAGGGCCCATGTCCACAACAATATTAATGGATATATTCCACATACACAACATAAGCAAAAGCCACTGTGAGCAACATGCTCATGGATATGTGCACACACACAACAAGAGTGGGATGTGCTTGAGAGTTACATTCCCAAACTGGTCACTCACCTTGCTTTGGAACATGAGTCCTATGTACATCACGCAGGGACACTCAGTAGCACTGTTCATGTGATACCTCCCTTGGTGGTTGGGAGACACATGTATGCCAGGGATCACTGCAGTGGCTGTACTGTGCAGAGGTGCAGGTAATACATGGCTTTGCTGTTCACAGGACACTACCCTAGAGAGGTGCCACTGGTGTGAACACTGTAGGTGTGCTTACACATAGACTTGCCAGACTGCATAGTACCCCACTATGAACCTGTGAAGTTATTACATGTCCTGTGTGCATGGTTACTTGGTAGCCCTTCCATTTAGATTAGCTATCATGCTATTGCAATGTCCCGTGCCTACAAGCCATATGTATCCTGTTATTGTACATGCCAATAGACGATACTTTTGGTATGCATGATATGCCTGTTATGCTGTGTAGAATATCTGACATATCTACCTACAATACTGTACATTACACATATTTCACATAGTATCCCATAATGTAAAGCATACTTGCACAGTGGGACCACCTTAGACATGTCATTGTCGTTATATGCCCATACACATGCCTACTGTGACAGTATATCAAAATATACTATCCCCGGCTATGGCACGTACATGTTGGACATACCCTACCACTGATGGTGGGTTGTATGGAAATGTTCTGTTTAAAGCCCTCATGTAGCATCCCTTGTGGTGTCTGTGATGTGTACCTTGTGGCCCACTGCTGGACGCACAGTTTCTACATGCGTTAGTATGCTCAGCAAGACATCACTACATAAATACCTTTTCCCACTTTATGCATTGCGGACACTTTTAATTAATGCAAACCAGGCTATACATACAGTAAATAATTAATAAAAAACATGCTATACATAAACTTACATACCGAGTGTTCTACATACCTTGTTATCGTTACGGACTTTCATCTCTATCTCTCTCGCACTGCTTAAACAGGTAGTTTGTATGAGCATATGGTTTGAATGTCTAGCAAGTCATCCTTATATACGTCGATACCGGTAACGTGGTTTCCTCCCGCCAATTGGTGTTCCTGAGTGACTAATTACTTGCATATCAGCTGTGCAGCTACTCCATTTGCCAATTATGCGCCAACAGTGGGGTATAATTTAATTCTCCACTTGGGCGTTGCCCATTTGCCCTACCTTCGGGGAAACGGCCTGTATTGTGTTTTGTTATGTGTAATTGCAACTGCTATGCATAGAGACAATTATACTTTGGATTCATGTCCCCCATGGATTGTGTGTGACAGCTAGAGTATGTGGTTCAACATGTGGGTGTTCCTGTCATCCCAACATCTGATAACGGACTATTGCAAACAAAACCTGTAACATCGCCGTTTGTTCCATTATATAACAGCTGCAATTTTGCATGGCACCTTTAATTGTATCTCTCACAAGGTATGTTGACGGTTCTGCAGATGTAATTGACTAACTGGATGTTTGTGCTGTTATTGCAGTCTGTATTGCTATAGTTTCTAGTGTCGGGGATGTTGGTGGGTGTACGTAGCATATACAGGTTTGTGGGGCTTGCATTTCTACATATTCCATATATATGTTTGTGAGCTCCGTCCCTAATTAAAGAGCTATCAGTTAGTAGACTTATGTTACGGGATTGTACATTGGGCCGTTGTTAATTGGTTTCTATATAGTATGCAGGTGAGGTTGATAGTTCCATACCTCCGGAATTGCAGTGATATGTAAAGGGATATGTCTAACTGACAGCTAACCCGTGTATTTCTGTCCCAGATATTTGCAGTCATTGTGGTTGTGTTGGTAACAGAACCACTTTGCCATGGGTTGCCACCTTTTCATATGGCCATTGTTGGACACTTTGCAGGATGCACAGCGGTGTTTACAGGCCAACACATAGCCATGGTCAGTACACAGGTTAGCACATACTTTTATCCTCAATACATACCTATTGTGGGACTTTGGCTACTTATCATATTGCATGTAACATTTACGTTTCTTACATACAGGCATAACTATTTAATGCAACTATTACATTATATATGGGACATATTAATGTCCTACAATCCTGGACATTTGCCTTTGTAATGTTTTATGTCAGGACATACCTGCCCAGGGAGGGGCTGTCCCTCCTAATGTGGGACAGGTGGTAACTGTATGCCTACGGCTAGCTATACCCACACCTAAAATAATGATCTACCTCCGAGTTGGCACTAACAGACACATGATGCAGACACACACACACATTACAGACACACAGAGATGCACACGGCACCCTCAACACACATATACACAGACTATGGCACTCACAAACACAGTTGAACACAGTACCTACATGGACCGCAACACCGGCAGCAGTAACTAAATGTCCCTTCATATCATCATACTATTACTCGCGGTTGTACTGTTCCGGTACTGTGTTCTTTTGGTCTTTCAGCCTCGTGGTTACGCATGTCGGTATGTTACACATTCCATAGTTGGCGGTATCTTATTTATTTGTACCTCCGAGGTGTTATGAATGTCGTTGACCTATCTATATATATTTTCAGATATCACTGACTCCGTATATATCAACATATATCACTCTATCGCCCTTTCTATCTGTATTATATATATGTATATATGTGTACATATATATATATATATATATATATATATCTGACGGGGAAAGTGACAGGCACGCTGCACCTTCCATTGTGTACTTGTTGGTGTATACTGTTTCCTGGACTTCGCACGTTTGTGTCTGTACCTGTCACATTACACACCTGCCATAGGTTAGGGTTACCAGCTGTCCCACTCTGCGAGGGACAATCCCTCTTTGGGCAGTTGTGTCCTGCAAAATATTTGTGAACATGGCAAATGTCCTGGGATTTTAGAACATACTTATTTCCTATAGTTTATGTAATAGTTGCAAAAAACAGTTATTCTGTATCTGAACCACCTATTTGTTCTAGAAACAGAATACGTAAGTAAACATTGCAAGAATGAGCTTTTATCTAGGCAAAACAGTGAAGTTCTGCATTTCATACTGGCCGGGTGTATGTGTCGGCCTGCAGACATCTGACGTATGTCCCACATTGGTCATTTGAAGAGGTGGCAACCCTACCATAGGTACATCTTGCCTAGCAATAGTGTTAGGTGATTCTATACATGATTGCGTGTTCTACACCTGGCGGTGGTCGTTTTTTCCCTACAGAGCAGGCACTATTAGTACAGGGGTGAATAATGCTGGTTTCACCTGTTCTGGACATCATTGACCGTGATCTGTGTGATATTCGGTGTAGCTTATCCCTGTTTTGCACATATCCATATAGTCATATTTAAACGTCGCTTACCAGCAGTGGGCAATGCATATTCCCAGTAACGTGTGCTAAACATGATCTGCTGACCTGCATCCAACATGCATTACTCGTGCCTTCGGGATTATGCTACATCCCTTGCAGGATGTGGGACCGGGAACATGCACGACGGTCACTGCATTTAACATATGGCCATCTGGGATTTGTACACGTGTTATGTCATTTTGTACGTGGAGTATACTACGGTTGTTACTCCATACTGCACTCACATGGGTAATTCAGTTAGTTTACATATTGATGAGTCCAGTTAATGGTATGTCCATGTGATGTTTACTGGATGTGCTCCGGCATTTGGTATGTATATCTCAGTGAGCCACACATGATACTGTGCTACACCTTCAAATGACCGTGGGTGGAGCATGCTGGGGTGATGGATACCTGTCATGGGTACACCACATGCCTTGACACAACATTCATGATTATATTATGTGCAGCCCCTCATTAATGCAGCAGGGACTCTGTGCTGAGTGTATGCAGAACAGTGCTTGCACACATGTGCTCCCACGATTGCCTCTGCTCCTCTACGCGAAAGTTGGTTACTCGATGTTATGGCGACAGCGGACACTGTTTGCCCCATTTGGTGTATGGCCTCTGACAGTCGGCCGTGAACCTACCGTTGTACCTGGGAACCTATACACACAGCACCACCATATGGTGATAGGTGCATGTACTGTTCAGGTGTTGACATTCCTTGTTCCTATAGCTGTTGTGTGTACAGTGTTTGAGGGCTGCCTATGTGGGATTCACACAGTGGGCCACCTATACATTACAAATTACAGGTGATCGTGCTTGTGTGCCATTCATTTAACTGTGTGTGCAGGTGGAGAGGTGTGTCAGTCCGTAGGGGCCTACACTGTCAGAGTATGTGCTATACGTTCCCTCTTTGCCAAGGCGTAGGCATATTGGGCATGCCTCCATCTGCCTACTAGGGCTGGCGCAGTGTGTTCATGGTCTGAATCCCTCTGTTCCTGTGATGGCCTTGGCAATTGCGGTGGGCTATGAGGGCCTTCACCATTTTGTCCCTGCTGCAGCTGTTTCCGCAGGATCATATTATGTAGCATGGCACATACTATGACAATGTGGGCACACGTGCCTGGAGAGTACTGCAAGGTTCCACCAGATGTGTCCAAGCACTGGAACCGTGATTTCAGCATCTCGAACACACGCTCTATGATGATTCTGGTTTGTGCGTGTGCCTCATTATGGTGTTCTTGCATGGGTGTGTGTGCATTTCTGATGGGAGTCATCATCCACGGCTCCAGTGCATAGCCAGCATCCCCCACAAGGTGGCCATGTGGGATGTCCCCCCTGACAAATACCTGATACAGCTGTGAGGCATGCCAGATATGGGAGTCATGGTAGCTTCCAGGGCTGCCAGCACACACATCCATGATAATGCCCTGGGCATTGCACAAGACATGGCAGTTGATGGAGTGGAATCCCTTGCAGTTTATGTAGCGCCTACCATGCTCACCGGGTGGTGACTTGATTTGTATGTGTGTGCAGTCTATCACACCCAGTACCTCCGGGTAGTGTGCTACACAGTGGAAGTGATGCATATTGCTGGCCAACTCCTCCTGAGTTCAGGGGAAGCATATATGCTCATTGGCATGTGGTAACATGGCATCCAGGAACTGGTGTAGTACCCTGGATGCTGATGCCTGTGAGATCCCCATTATATTTCCAGTTGGCCTTTGAAAGGTACCTGTGGCTAGTATTTGCATGCTTACACATACCTTCGTGTCCACTGGGATGGGTTCCCCTCTGTTATTTCTGGTTCTCAGGCGTGGCCGGCACAGCTCCACTATTTGCTGTAAGATGTCCCTGTCCACCCTGTAACGCTCTACTATCTCCAGATCATGTAACCCCTGGTAGGTTACCCTTGGTCTGAACACTCTTCTTCTCCTCCGGGGCCTGCGGTGGTTGTCGGCATCATCCTCCACAACACCGTCAGTCACTAACACATGCTGATGAATCACAGCTATGGCAGCTCCCAACATGTACATTTTAAAAGTTTCCCATGTGTTTACACCTATGGTGCAGAGTTTGGGAATTCACAGGTGTGTGTAGGGTGCTTTCACACTTTATACTATTGTGCTGTGAACACCGATGATGTCATAGGGTGTGTATGTACGATCGTAGCTATAGGGTATCTTATGTGTTTTACTACCGGAACTACTATTGTGGTGCCTTTGGTGTTGAATTACATTTGGCTGCCGTGGATTACCTCTTGACCTTCCCTTTACATTTCTGCACGTTCCACCTACCATTTTCTGGCATGCATCCAGCAGCCTGCTTTCATTTGTATTTTCCTAGACCTGGCGTATCTTGCGTAATGTGTGCTATTGCCGGTCTACTGTCGGTTTGCTTTGCTCTGCTATGACAAATCTCCTATCTTTGCAATCCAATGCCTCCCCTCCTTTCTTTGTATTCTGATGCCTCCCCTATCTTGTTTTGCAGGTTTCTGTGAGCAGACTTGACAGCTGCCGTCGATTGGCTGCCGTGAGTTGATTGGTGTTGATTGCTCATTAGTACGCCAATTACCCTACTTCGGCATTTCCTTCTTTTCTTCCCCTGACCTTCCTGTTTTTGCTATTGTTCACACCGCGTGCATCCGCTTACTGGGTTTCGGGCATGTTTTCATCCCCGTACACATGCGCTTTTGGGCACCATGTGTGCTCTCAACTAAATGATTCTATACCTTCCTCCCCACCCCTGTCCTGCAGCTTTGCTTAGCAATGGCCAGGCCAGTTTGCATTGCTCCAATGTGCTTGCTGCTACAGTGGCACACCCCTCTGCTGATGTCATTTATCTCCTCTGAGCCACTTCTCGGTATTATAGTGCTGCGCCGTATGGTTCAACCTTCATCCAGCGGGACATTTGCGATTCAGTATTATCTGCCACATTTGCATGGCATTGACTACTAATTCATAGTTACCGCACCGAACACTGTCGTAGGCCCTTAGCAACCCTTGCATCTTGGTTGTGGTGTTCCATGCCTACCATTGTGTATTATGGTGTAAACCTGATTTGTATTACATTGCTATTTTATGACATTTTTATATATTTTCTTTATGTTCCAGTTTGTGCACACATGCCCTGCGGTTGTACTGTGCGTTACTGTGGACATGACATTAAATGTTGTTTTTTAGGTGTTGTGCATCTTTTCCTATGCCATTGGCTGTGTATTTAGCCATTGGCATATGTTAAATTTGTAATACATGAGTCTGGTCCGCTTCCGAAGCTCCGATGTTCTGTTTGGGAAAATGTAAACCATGTTCCTTGGTTTACATTTCCGTGGGCTTACGCTACACCTGCACGACTTCATGAATCACTATCTGCCTTCATTTGCATGAGCGACACTGCGCACGTGGTGATTAGCATACCTATGCCAAGGGCTGCGCAGTTCTGGCATACGCCGGTAGTGCACATGGTATTGGATCGTACCTGAATTGCTCGACGACCATATTTGGCATTATTCCACCTACACTACGCCTGCGCCTGCCGCAAGCTTCATGAATCCCGGGGATAGTGTTAACAATGTGCATTTTTTCTGAAAAAGTTTGAAAAATTTGTCAAACGAAAAGTGCTTAATTTAATAAACAGTAGAACATGGACTGCCCTTCACTCCTTTTTGTTTTACAGAAGTTTTTGGGTTTTGTATTTGTTCATGTACATACATTGACATGCCATCACCTGTTGTACATTGTTATGTTTCACTTGCTCTCTTTCCCTGTGTTCATTCCTACAATTCATGTGTGTGGCCCTTTTCAATACCCACAATTCCCCAGAATAATTGTTTATAATGCAGTCTATGTACCCTTGCTGATTACTACCAAAACTTTTATTCAGTATTCCTACAACAGGTTTGCACACTACACTGCACTGACTACACTTTTCTATAATGTCATAGAACTTTATACATTACCTTATGTTAAGCCCTGGTAGTCACTGTGACTGTCTGCACAATCCAGCTGAACTAGTTCACCTATAGGTAATCAGGTTTGCATGTCTACAGGTGTTCGTGCTGCTTTATATGGTTGACACTTGTATTCATCTAAGCATGATGCATGGCATGCATATGCAGTTAATGCTGCTGTTCATCACACTAGTAGGCTTCGTGTTAAGCCTGGATGAAGTTTATTGAATCCCCAGGTCTAATCTTGCCCATATGCTAAATCTGTAAGAGTAGTGAGTGTAAACTGAGAATTTGGTTCACTTAAAGTAGAAATACCTGTACGGTTTATTGACTCAATATACTTCATTAAGTTCCTAGTAGAATCAGAAAGTCTAAATTAAATACTAGCACTAGTATCATTCTCATTCAAAATGAAGTTAAACGTATCACATTACACAGTGATGTCTCTCACATTAGCTGTTAAGCTCTCTACATAATTTCTAGAAAATCTTGCTCCTAGATCCAGAGTCTAGTACCAATTAGTTAATCTGATATTCTATTACAATCATATAAAACATACATTCCTCATCAGAATATAAATATATGATTTTTGGAATAACAGTTGATGCTTTCTGTAAGATGATTACACCTATTTTTATGTCTTTGAATGGAGAACTTGTCAAAATGCATTTTCTTTCAAGGTTAATCTATCAAAATCATTATCTAGGAAATATTTTTTTTCTTGTAAAAAAGATAACTTGGACTTTATTAATCTTCAAATATTTGATAAGGCTTCCCATTTTATTGCCATTATTTAAACATTGATATTTAAAGAAATGCAGTTTAGTGGAGACATCAAACACAATAATCAAATTTCCAAACTATTTGCCCTGGGCTGATAGCAAAGCTAAATATTTATTTTTGTTCTACACTTTTCTGTCCTTGATTGCTGACCATAAACCCCATCATGGCCAGTCTGACCATTTGTTCCCCATCACCTGGATGAGGGTTGATTAGGAAGGGTCATCATTCAGACAACCACTGGGGCTGTGTGATGTTTTTCTGCTTAACCCTTTATTTTCCATGGACAACCAACCCGTGGAACAACAATGGGACATGCAATAGGCCATCTGCCATTTCTCACTTCTGCAAGAGATGTATGTATTTTTTTTTATTTTGTAGTTTAGGTTATTTTTATAGATGTTGCCAACAAGGGGCCACACCCCTTCCCCTAAGCACAGGAAGTGCTCTCCCCAGTCTATTCTAGAGAAATCCCAATTCCCTATGTGCTTCCCAGGCACCTATTACTCTCCACATCTTTTAGAAGAGACAAGCAGACCACACCCTTCACTCCTCTCCCTCCCTTCTGGATATGCTAATCAAACCCCGATTGTCTGTGTTTAGTAAGGATTCCAGTCTCTCTGCACCATAGAGTCAGGCAAATATTTATAATGAGATGATGTAAAAGATGTTGCACACATTTTAGAAACAAGACATCTAGTGTATTTAAGAGTAATTAAAAAGAAAGGAATATCTATGCCCAATTAAAAAGGGATCTTTCACCCTGTAACTGCAGCTGCTGTGACCAACCTTGTAATTGGTCCTCAACTGGTTCTAAGAAAACAGAATTGACCCTACAAATAATGTAGTAATAACAACATTACAAAAATCACATCCCTGCCTCCCAAGTAACTCGGGATCTTTCTCTCTGTAACTGCAGCTGCTGTGACCAACCTTGTGATCAGTCCTCAACTGATGCAAAGGGAACATAACTGACACTACAAATAATATAGAAATAACAGAACAAAGTACGTCTGCAGCATTAGACATAGCTTAAAACTATTGTAATTGCTAATGTTGTACCCTCTCTAGAGCATGCTACAAAGATGCCAGCAGTTACTTGGCCCTCTTTAAAACTGTCTTTCTCTATCTTCCCTTCCCTTCAAATCTACTTGCACCACATTTAATCTGTCCAAAAGGGCCTTTTGTCATTTAGTTTCTCTGTCTCCATCTTCCTTCTTCCAAAGCATCCTTACACTGTGTTAGTTTAACTTTGCACATTTTCCTGTATAGCATAATCCCTGAGATAATAGTAATTGCAATAGCACATAGTGGCATTTTGTTTTGCTAAACCATAATAACATAATTAAGTTAGAAGTTGGGGAATAAGATTACTGTGCATGGCTATCTGCTTTCTTCCCAACTGGTGATTGTTTTTGTAGTGCATAGCTGTACTGGTGCTATCCCACTCCATTCACCCTCGCTACGATTGGGCTCAATCTGCTCCTCTACCCTACCCCAATTCCCACCAACCCCCCTTTCAATTAAATGTATTCTAACCGAAGCTCCACCCATCACCACACTTCCACCAGTCAAACACACATACATCATTCCCACTCACACCTGCATCACATCATTAATTAGCACTTACCGCCTACATAGTAATTGTCTACCTCATCCTAAACTACCACTCCCTCTAACTTCCAAAACTTTAATTTCTACTTAAGCCTCTCTCTATCTTCCAGAACTTTTAAAATTCTACCTAAACCACCTCACTGCCTTCACTCCCACTCCTACACTATGTTGCTAACCTCTAACACTGTACTCCTCATTCTGTCTCTATCCTTCTTCCTCCTGCTACAACTAACCTCCCAACAGAATATCATCTACCATCATACAGCCATTATTGCCCATAAAACTCAGTTATAAGCTTCTCTAATATATCCTCTACCCTATATGTCACAGACTTAATGCTATGCTCAAAATAAAATTTCTTCTCCCACTCTTTCATCATTACACCAAGAACAACACAACCTTTGCTCAAAAGTATCCACAGTATCCACTAAAAGCAAAAAGAAGACAGAAACTCAATTCTTTGCCACCCACAAACTCTAAGCTATCCCAATGTGGAGACATACAACCCAACCCAGGCCGAAGCCCAACCCCTCCTACCCCCAAACTCTTATAAATAATTAAACACTAGAACCATTTACCTCCATAGTATCAGAAACAAAATACCAGAATTCCACTCCTGGATAGCTCACAACAAACCCAACATCAAAGCTACCACTGAGACATAGCTGAAGCCATATTTTAAAGATACAGAAATTCTACCCCAGGTTTTGCCAGTCTAAGACCTGACCATCATCAAAAAAAAGGTGGAGGAGTCTGTCTAATATATCCTAACACTGTCTCCATTATATCATACACTAAGCCTATTCTCCTCAGCTGAAATAATTGTCTCCTTCCTTACAATAAACAGTTGCAAAAACATCTGCATTATTGTGTTATATACTCCTCCTGGCAATAATATTCATATATTAGAGGAAATACTGTCATGGGCATCAAACAATATGAAACTAAAATACTAGGAGATGTCAATAGCAATTGGCTAGACATCTCCCTCCAAAATATCACTTCCAGTATCAACCTATATACACTACAAACAAACTAGAGACCTGTCCAATTTCTGCCCCACCACATTTAATGACAACCTACAATGTATCAGTTGGACCACATTGGAATTCTTCTCCCTAGATGAAGCTGTTGAGTTCATTAACTCTACATTTCTCAAGGTCTTAGACAACCAAGATTCTCTCATTCTAAGGAGGGTAAAAGCTAATCCCACAACCTGGCTCACAAAACCTATTAAACAGCTAATGGTCACAAGGGATAAGGCATGGAAACACTGCCAAAAATACAAAAACATCTCTGACCTGACAAAATATAAACAACTCTGTAATCAAGTAAAGTGACTAGTCATAAAAGACAAAAAAGTTCACTACCTTACCTACAAAACTTTCATAAACAAAACCCTAAAAAGTTCAGGAGCTCATGGTGGCATGCCTCCCAACCTGCATATCAAGGCCTAAAACCAGTAAAAAGACTAAAAAAATAAATTGCTTACAGGTACATTATCTCTGCTTATCATCTGACATTGTTTTCAACAAAGGTAATTCTATAAAGGAAGTATAGGTAACTATAATGCAATTTTGCTTTCATTGTCTTTTTCACAGTTGTGATACTGAATGCATCAACTTTGTAATATGAGAGATAAAAGTTATATTTATTGAAATTTAAAAACAAAAACATATGTAACCAACAGAAATGTAGTTAAAAATGAGGAACAGAAACAGAATGTTTGTAGTTGTGAACAAAATAAGCACATTGCTCAAATGATTGCAGTAAATATAGCTGGCATCCAAAGCTAGAATGGCCATCACTACCTGCTGCCTGTAGACCCAACAATTCACCAAAAGCACACACATATAATACTGACCTCATATTTATATTAAATTCTACTATGTCAGTACACCTGCGTATGTACCTATAAGTTTAGTGCTCTTCTTCTGTCACCTTGAAATAAATAATTTTCCATCTATGTGAAGTGACTATTCAGACAGTGATTATGTTTCTGTTGTGTCTGTATTTTGTCATAAAACAAATGTACATCCATGTACTTAACACCCTTTGGCTTTCTTGCTTGAAGTAAACCTTTGCACCAACCTGCCTGTCTTTTAAGATTTGTTGGATTCCAGCCCATTTCTTCTTGTGACTTATAAAGCTTCTTGGATTTAATAAGATATATATTAAAACATCAAATGCTTAAAACAGTGAACGATGTTTCATAGGTTCATAGGTTCATAGGTAGGTACTAGGCTATTGGCCCTGGGGCCTATATAAGCCCAGCCAAAAAGGTACCCTGGCTTTTGCCACCCAAGAAAATTATTTTCCTGTGCCACTGTCGAGCAGAGGCGCAGAGGTGACAATTATATTTTGTTTATTACCATTTTCTTGTATGAAGATCACTCTTGTCATCCATTTTGTTAACTGAAATTGTTAATTCTTGAATGTATCTTTTTCTTAGATAGAGCTGACTCCTGATTTATAATTTAGAGGAAGACAATATAGCATAACAGTAAATAATTGTTCTTCAAATTTCCAGCCAATGGATCATTTTTCTTTTTAATTTAATGTCAAAATGAAATTAAACTACAGAGTAACTAAACCCTGTTACTACCACTTCATCATGTTAGATGGGCCTTCTCTGGCAATGAAGCTGCTTGAAGGCCAGTAGGGTCCAAACTTGACAATCAAACCTTTTCAGACCTATGACCATATGAACCTATAGTAGAGTACTGTTTGCCACAAAAACATTCACATTCAAGCAATGTGGAGAAATATTCTTTCAGTTTCATCCGAAATAAAATAAAATAATGCCCATTTCTGATTTTAACAAGAAGCTGGATTCAGAAGCAGGAGAAATTTTGTGTCTACAGAAAAGCCAAAAAAACTACTGAGATAGCTGCATAATCCTGGGATATAAATGAACAGCTGTGAGGTCTGATTGTTAGTCTTTTGATTACTGGAAGGCAGCATTCATCAAGTCAATACTTTAAAGGTGAAGGTCACATCTAGGGTTATAGTTCTTTCAATGAGTTCAACCATCTGGACTTGTGATGTAGGAGATGGTGCTGTCCTCTTTTGGCTTACAGTAAAAAAAAAAGACACATTTTTCTTTACTGTGGTTTAGAGAAGGAAGTATTGTTTGAGGAGTTGACTGCAATCACTAGTAAAGCATATGTCAGTTCCGTAGTTAGTAGGTTCAATACCTCTCCTAAACATTCACCTAACGTGGTCTTTCATTGCATATTTTTGTTTACTGCCAAACATAATCTATGGGCATTTATTTTTCCATTCACGTTACCACTCATACAATCTACCCCAAAATGTTTGGTACTGGGTGTTTTCCATTTCTGCAGTTAACCATGGCTATGGCTATGGTTTCCTAATTCTATTAGTGGTTGCGATTTTACTAACCTGTCTTCTGTGTTCTTGGCTTGCAGGGCTGTACTTTTGGTCCCTACTATTTGCCTTATTGATTTAACTTGCCAGACACATTTGCATTAGTAGGTTATCAGCTCAGTAGCTTTGTGCCTAGAGGCAGCAAGAAAGTTGTCAGGAGTCCCCTGTTGGTAAGTTCCATTAACTGATTGATTGCTGTGACTTTTGATGAAGGTTTGTAATGGTTTGCAGCTTCAATAAGACTATCACCGTTTAAAGTCATGCCATGACTGCTATTATGGAGAGCTGTTATTTGAACACTTTCATTTAAATGTTCTTCATTTCATTTTTGGATTTTATTTATTTATTTATTTATTTATTTATTTTACATTTGTTTACCGGGATAGTCCAACTGGATATATGTCCATTTTCAGTGGAGGCCCGGGGAGAAAAGCTCCAATACTATGGCATTACTTAGCTTTAACTATTTCTTATTATCGTTAGTATGTTTGATTTTTGATTACTGTGTTGCTGTCTAACAAAGGCATGTCTGGAAAAAAGTTTACCAAGTATGCCTGCATCCCTATGTAGTCCCAAGTAACACAGGGTCTGAAAAGACAAATACTATTATGTTGTTGAATGAAGGTTGGAGTTCCAGCTATTTCTGTTAGCAGATATTGAGATTTGTACTTCAGGCTTTGGATTGAAAAAGTTTATGTTAATCTGTTTTTAGCTGCTGTTGTTTTACGTAATTTTATTATAATTATATTGCTGTGTTCTGCTTTATAATCAGCTTGTAATGTCTTCTTTTTTAATGGATTTTGATAGTTGTTTTATTCTGCTTACATTATCTCTACTTTGAGTGACAACAATATTACTTCTGCAATTGGCTCTATTTATACTAGTAACCTCCTTATGGTCATTCAAACATTTCATCCCAAGGGATCCCTTAAAATATTTCGATGCACTCTGCATCAACTGCGGATGTTCTTGAGATGAGGTGGCTAATCCCTGAGATTATAACTCAACCTAATCCTGGAAAAAAGGTTCACAGACAGAGACCTGCACTACTAGAGTTTAATGTCCAGGCAGCCTTTCAATATAGCCAATACAAAGGCCTCCATATCTATATCTCAGCAGGTAATATCCAGAACAACAACAACAAAAAAAACTATAGATTATGAGTTATTGTATGAGATGTACTCGTATTTCCATTAGAGACCTAAGTGGCGGATATTTCCTTTAGACACCTGGGAGGCCAGAAACTTTGGTCCATATTTTTTTCTGTAACAATACCAACTAGAGTCACTTACTGGCTGCCATAAACATGCAATTGTTGGAGTGGTCTGACCATGTGTTTTATTTCCAGAATGCCTGTAGTGACTCAACCACCTCATTTGGTATGTCTTACTTTTAGGGGTAAATTTCATCTGCCTGCTGAGCTACCACGCATGAGGAAACCTAAATGCATTTCTCTGAACATTTATAGGCTTTCTTGTTGCCACATTCCTGAGCCATCTGAACTGATTAGTTTTAGGTGGCATCAACATTTGGTATAAAGATTAGTATAGTTAACACACTCACTTCAGATTAAAGAGATTTCACTTTGTTTTTACAATATCCATTCCTCTGTGTGAGTAAGATACTCACAAAATGGTGTGAATATGAGGCAGAGCCAACAAACAGGTACCACACAACAAGGCATACTGAGCCAGAACCTAACAATATAGAACCAGTGCAATGTAAGTATGCACGAAGATGTCTTCTCATGCAGCTTTATTTACATCTGTTGATACAAAAGCATGTTGTGAATGACTACTATAGTAGTAGGCTATATACATTAGTGTATATATTCTATAGACATTGTCATTATACCTGTGAATTCCACACGTTACATGATTACTGATTCAAGCTTACTGTGATGGAGACAAACATTCTCTGTATTTCTAAACACCACCAGCATGTGTACAGCACTTATTTTTGACAAAGTCACCTATGGAGTACACAGCTATATGAAGACTATCCAAGTCATGTAAAACATAATGCAGTAAATCTGCAACATCTCTTTATGTAATACGTACATGAAAGTACAGTATTACCATTAGCTTTTCATTATTCAGTACAATGTCTGGTACCTTATATCATTGTTAGACCCAAAAAGTGCACTGAGGCAGTCAAAGATAGCAATGCAGTACATTTTATTAGTGCCTGTATGCATGCACATGCAAACACACACACACACACACACACACACACACACACACACACACACACACACACACACACACACACACACACACACACGTATGCAGGCACGCAAACACACACACACACACACACACACACACACACACACACACACACACACACACATACACACACACACACACACACACACACACACACACACACACACACACACACACACACACACACACACACACACACACACACACACACACACACACACACACACACACACACACACACACACACACACACACACACACACACACACACACACACACACACACACACACATTGTTTTAAGTATCAGTACTCCATCTTGTTTTATGATAATATGCTACTACTGGATGAGTTCAATCTGGTGCTAAAAGGTCTCAGTCACCCTTCTCCAAAAATGAGCCAACTGAACTATTAACTTGTGGCAGCAGTAACTCTCTTTTGTTTTGAATGTCGGTGTCAGCAGTTATAATTCACCATTTTTTCAATTACCCTGGTATATATAAATCAGTAAAAACACAATCATATGGAGCAGAACAATGAAACTGTAAACTTGTAAGAAAAGCAACTGAGTTTCAATAGTTAGGTGTAAAAATAAATATAAAATTGCACAATGAAACATAAAACAAGAATGTTAAGCAGACAGATGACATAAGAATGTACTATGTAATAAATATCTCTTGCTACCATTACAACTATCTGAAGTTAATTTATATAC
Organism: Protopterus annectens; assembly: GCF_019279795.1. Lineage (NCBI taxonomy): Eukaryota > Metazoa > Chordata > Ceratodontiformes > Protopteridae > Protopterus > Protopterus annectens. The sequence goes on from NC_056725.1 coordinate 1,820,472,952, forward strand.
TGCTCTCTTTTATGACCAGTTCACAATTGCAAATGACACACAAGCAGGATTCATAGAGATGAGTGAACTGGATAGCTGGAGATAGAATCCAGGGATGTGCAGGGGTATGGATCATGTGCAGGGGTATGGATCTTGTGCAGGGGTATGGATCATGTGCAGGGGTATGGATCATGTGCAGTAGTTACAAAAGATGATTAGTTAGGTAGTTCAGAGTAATAAACCAAAAAATGGAGATGTAAGACTTAGAATGTCATCAGGGCTGCATGGAGGTTGAAAATGAAGGGCTATAGGGGACATGAAAACAGATGGTAACAGGATCAGATGGAGAAACCATAGATGCAACTGTGGAAGGAGAAGTAAGACCATTAATGATGAGGAGGAGAAAATAGATGAAGAGATGGTGACTAGGCTGGACAGTATCAGGAAGCTGAAGGATGAGTTAGAAGAGCTGGAAGAAGGACAAATATAGGCAGAATGTGAGGGGAATGGAACAAAAAAAAGGGGAATGTATGTGATGGTTTTAGAGTCCAAGTTCAAAGATTCAAAGAAATAGAGCATGAGTGGCTGGAGTAAAACAAATTTAGGCAAGAGGATTAATGAAAACAGAATAATAATAATAATAACAGGAATTTAAGAAAATGTGTGAGAATGCATATACATGAAGAGAATCAGGTGGAAGCAAGCTTAAGATATGTGAAAGGGCTGCAATAAGGGAAGGAAGAGAAGGACATGTATTAAGAGATGCATGTGGGAGAGGTGATAAAACTGATTATGCACATAAAAATTAAAGCAGATGGTGCAGATAGCTTCCCAGTTCATTACTATAAACTGATGGGAACACATCCAGGACAGTTTTTAGCAAATCTGCTTAATTATATAGGAGAAAGTGAAAGAAGTACCCAGAGTCAATGCAGCAGGTAGAAATGCTGGTGTTGAATAAAGAAGAATGAAGACACATGAAATTATATACCAACTGTATTCTACAATAGTGATGCAAAGATTATAACTGAGATATATGTGACTAGGATGGGATGCTGTTGCCAAAGTTAGTGTGAGAGCTGAAACTGGGTTTTATGAAGGGTTAGGGCATCCACAAATCATTAGAGATTGCTTTTAACTTTTATGCATTGGTGTGAGAGGGAAAAGATATAAGCAGCAGGGTGGTACTTATGGGCATTCAGCAGGCTTTTGGTTCAATGAGCTGGGACTTTAGGATAATAAATTAGAAACAAGTACTGGGAGAAGGAAGGGCTCTGCAAAGTATAACAGCTTTGTCTAAGAAGCTGAATGTTCAAATCAGGGTAAATGGAGGTCTGTCATTTAAGGAGAGAGGTTAGGCATAGGAACGAGGCAGAAATGTTGTCTGTCCTTGTGAATTTTTGCTATGATCATGGGGAAACTGACACAGAGAATAAATAAAATGATAGAAAGTTGGGGAATGGAAGGAAAGACAATAATGCAAACTCATTTGCAGTTGACTATATGTTATTTCTGGAAGATGCTGATGGGATGTTGACATATGTATGGCAGATTTTTCAGAAGTTCAGAAAGAAATCTGGCCTCATGTATCATCCCCAGAAATCATTTGTAATAAGGATGGGGAAGGGGGTGGGGTATAATGTTCCATAGAATTGCAGTGATGCTGGTTGAAAAAAGGGAACAGGATAAAGGTAGATATAACAAATTAAAGACCAGTTTCATTATGCAGTAATAATAGTAAAATTTTAGCTGGGATACATGCAGTTAGGATGGAAATGCTATTACCGCAATTAGTGGGAGAGCTGCATGTGGATCTTGTGAAAGGTAGGTCATCCACAGATCACTAGAGATTTATTTTAAATGTTATACATTAGCGTGAGAGTGAAAAGATATAAATGCAGCTGTGGTATTCATGACTTTCAGCAGGTTTCTTATTCAATTAGTTGGTATTTTAGGATTATGACTTTGAAACAAGTGTTGTGAGAAAGGGTACAATGCTTCATTGGATTCAAGAGAGAAATACTTAGAAATGAAGGCATATCCAGTGATATAAGAGATCAGAAGTAAAATCTGGAAAGAGTTAAGAGATACAATAAAGGGAATGCTAGACAAATAGGCCAATATGGAGAACACACATACTGAGAGAGTAGAACTAATTACAGTATAGTATGCATACCTCTCAAATGCACAGATTTTCTCAGAATGTCCAGATTTTTGCCTCATATTTTTGGTCTGTTTTTCATAAAATTGTAGTTTTCCGGTAAATTAATAGCAAATCATTCAAGATTGAGGTTAGAAAATAATGAGATACATTAGAGTTTCAGACTTCATACCCTTCAGAAAAATGCAAACTAATGCAAAACTTGTTATTCTATCAATTTTTGAAATTTGTAAGAGCAATATTTAAAAACTATACCTATTTTTGGGCCTTTGTCCCACTATTATTTATGACTGTGTCCAGATTTCTTGCCCTAAGAGGTTGAGAGGTAGGTAGTAGGGGAAGCACAAAAACTGTGTGAAAGATTCATTCAGGGTAAAACAAGAAGTAGGACATTGAAGAAAAGAGTAAGACTTCCAAAGCAGGTCAGAATGCAGGAAGGTGGTGTATGCCTGAATTTAAAATATATTCTGTGACAATGAATGCCATTCAAAAATTGAGAGCCTTGGAAAATGATGGGGTAGGTGGAATATTTGGAGATAGAATGACAATAGATGAGAAAACATCATTTTAGAGAAATACAGAAAGAAACAAAAGCAGGAATAAGAAAGTTTATGATTGAGGGCAAGACAATGAAAGAAATAATACTAGAATATGGAACATCGTGAAGAAGAGGCAGCAGCAGCAAATATTTAGGGGTATGTTGAGGTAGTAGAATGAAAAAGAACTGAGATAATATAGAAGAAGTCTAAGGAGTGGAAAGAAAGGGTAATATATATCCTTCAAGCAGTCAAGGAGGATTGATTTAACTGTGGCGAGATAGAGCCATAGCTTCCTCAGCTAGTTCCCAGTGCAACTGCAAAATGGTCTTTCTTGTGAAAATGTTGCAAACCACTTGCTAGATTTGTGACAAGTGGCTTGCTACATCTTAATCTACACACAAAGCAATAAAGCACTTCAGCCTTAACCTCAAATGCACCATTGGCATCTCCCAGTTGGGCCCCGTAACACCTTGTACCCAGAGCAACTGCTCCTTTTGCCATGAGCTAGCTAAGCCTCTTTGAGCAGGTGACTCAAAATTGTAAATGAGAGTTGACATGAAAAGAATAAACCAAGAAAGGAGTAAAAGGAAGTGTTAGAGGAAGGGGAATTGACTAGGCATTATAGAACATGGGACACTAAGGCAGATATATAGGGATTTGTGAGGAGAGAGGAAACAACAGTTTTTAGAATGTTTATGGAGAGGTGGATAGACAAAAGAGGATACTGGAGAGTGATAAGAGCTGTGCAGAGACATGGAGATAGTAAACATTTTAAATGTACCAGGACCTGTAAGTGATCAACATATTTATTCTCAGTATATGAGGCTGTTACAAAGGTGGTACAAGACCCCACATATATTAGAGAAGGAGAGCCAGTGGGGAAGCCCAGTGTGTTGGAGATGCAAACAAAAAGAAGTAGACAGTATGCATATATTGTGGGGATGTATAGTGATGTAGAAAGAATGGTACACAATGAATGCAGTATGAATTAAGAGTCCAAGAGAGAGTTGATAAGAATCAGGGAACATGAGTGAGAGAACACAAAAAGGTAGTATTACTAATTGTAAGATGGTTAGAAAAAGAAATTGCAACATAATGGAAACTAGAGGGATCAGTAAAGAGGAAGAAGAAAAGATAATGGATAAAGCAACTAGAAGTACATGGAGGCTATAGAAGCTGGATGAAAAGATTACATGAGAAAAGTGATATGACATGAGGAGTTAGGCAGAAGAGGGGGCATGACAGCAGAAAAAGAGAGATAAAAGTTTAGTCATCATTTCAGAGGAAGAACATTGGTATTGGTCAGTTAGGGAAGTATAGATGTAAGAATAAAGTTGTTCTTGTAAGCTACTCCATGTAACTATTTTATTCACTGCTCCTGGGCTTGTTAAATGTTCAATGAATAGTTCATGTTAAAAGCATAGACTAAATGATTCAGCAACAGAGATGATTTTCAAAGATGTCCCTTTACTTGAAGAAACTTGAGAAGGGTTGACTGCAGTGAGTCAGAACTGGGAAATATTCATTTAGTACAGTCCTTCAGTCAAAGTTCTAATCTTTTACTTCCTGATATGTCAAAAATGTAACTCCACATAATTTTCTCAAATGCAAGGTTGCTTAGTAAACCAGACATTTCTAATACCAAACAGCTTAGCCTAGCTTCTGACAGGAAGTAGCAGAATCCAGAGCTTATCTAAACAATCCTATCTTGGTTTGTGATTTACTGTGGAGTTGACTGGTAAGAGAAGTTTTATTTGAATTTATATTTTATATTTTACCACTTTTATTCACTGTAGGAAGAAAGGGATAGCTTGTAGACAAGAAGATTTACTTTGATTTATACTTTGTTGTTTTACCTTTAATTTTAACTGTTGGTTGTTAGAAAGGGATAGGTTTTAGACAGGCAAGCACTAGCTATCCCAAGGGGCCTAGTCAGCTATAAATTTACACAGACTACAGAGAGTGACAATCCAGAGCTTATCTAAACAAACCTGTCTTGGTTTATGATTTATTGATCTTTACTGTTAAAAAGAAGTGTGACAGCTTTCGTCTGATTTTCAGAACTTGCACAGTCAGAACAACTTTCCTGTATTTACTTTAGTATTTAGTTGTATATTGCCTGTGTGATTTTTCTTATAGTATTTGATTTAAGTTCTCTTTGAATTCTGTGGTGACTGATTTTGATTATTCTTTTCTTTTATATTTTTATTTGTTTGAAGCTGAATATGGATTCCTTAAATGAGTATGCCATTACTGGTTTGCTAAAGCACAAATATATTTTTCAGTGTAATAAATGCTATGCATATTTAAAGGTAACATCTGATAACACTGGCGATCTGTGTTCCTCATATAAAAAGATTAATGATTTGCATACCATTATTAGAAGTAAATCTAGAGTTATTGATGACGATTGCACTTGTGCAATTGGCATAGCTTGGAGAATTGTTTTGCATATATTAATGACTGGACTGGTGAGATAAATAATGTTAAACAAAGAGCAAATAGAACACATTTAGTAAATGCTGAGTCTATTGTCTGTAAAGATAATTCAGCCCCTATGAAACAAGATGATACAGTGACAACTTTGGAATTCTGGATGCAAGTAGTCAGCAATCTGAGGATTCAGACTGTTTAGAATGAAACAAAAAACAAAGGAAGTCTTTCACAACAAATAACAATGAAGAAATGGAAACCGATAAATGCCTGTAAAGTAAAGAGAATATGTACAAAAATGGCTGCTTTATTATGTAACAATCAGACTACAGGGAATGATACAATTTCTCTATCAGAATACCTTCAATCTACAGAAAAAGGCATTGTTTTTTCCAAAAGACAGGGCAGAAAAAAGAGGCAATGAGCAGGTGAAAAGGAAAAATAATCAAAACTGAATGTGGAAGGATTAAAGAACATTACTGTAAGAAAAAGAAGAGAAAGACAGATGTTGACTACATGGCTCAAGCTGTGGATGTGCAAAGCCAGCTGGATGACAATTGCATGCTTGCAAATTTAATATGCAATGAAAACTGTGGGATTAATAAGACTAATGGTGATGAAGACCATTCCTTTGTATCAATTGATCGAGCAGGTATCACTGTATTAGAGGTTGAAGATTATTCAGATCTGGTCAGTAAAGATATTCTTGGAATTGGAGGTTCTATTATTAGAGGAACTGATACTTACATTTGCAGAGAAGATAATAGACATTGAATAGTGTTATGCGTGCCAGGAGCAAAAATAGAAGATATGAGCCAAGTCTTGAAATGCCTTAAAGTATAAAGATCTGTTTTTATTCATGTTAGTACAAATGATCTTATCTGCAAGGACTCTCTCACTGTTAGTAGGGAACTTATAGCCCTCTTAGATAGTATAGCTTGTACTGGTGTGAAGACATATTTTTCACAAACCATATATAGAAAGGATAGTCAGGTCACTGTGAATGAAAAGATTTTTTGAATAAACACCAACATGGAAAAAATATCCCATTTTAAAAAAATGTATGTGTTGAGCATCCAAGCCTAGTTTTGGGCATACGTGTTCAGATGGGATTCATCAAGATCAGAGAAGAAAATTTTTACAGTGGATAATTTGCAAACCTTACGCAGGATTTTTGCCACATCAGAAATGTAACAGTTCACCGATAGCAACATTTGATGCATCTCTGATAGTATAACACTAGAAGCATTAATAATAAAGCTTTTTTACTGGAAAATTTGCCACGCTTCTACAAGATTTATGCTATTGTTATTTATTTATTTTTTTGTGAAACATGGTTAAAACCAGTTCTGTCAGGGTATAAATGTTTTTACTGTAACATACATTCTAACAAAAAATCAGGTGGAGGTGTTATGGTACAGATTAAAAATAGCTATGAGACCTGTGATTATTACATGTTTAATGATAACACCAATAGTATATATCATGTAACTGTGACAATAAAGAGAACCCTAGAACATTTAACAATTGTTGAAATGTAGAGACCACCAAAGTCAAGTGCTGATGACCTAGAGGAATTCATACATTTCTTGCATGAAACACTGACGGGAGAATAATATTAGCTGGAGACTTACATTTACCAAAAACAGATTGGAGTAATATTGATTCAACATTAGTAGGGGAATTATTCACAACATTATGTTCAAGAACAATTGCTTCAGATTGTAAAAAATAAAGACTACAGTACATGCCAAACATTGTTTCTGTTTCTAAAGAAATTATTGTTACTTCAAGTTAAGGTTTACCACCGTTGATGTACAGTGATTATAGTGATATAAAGGTTAATTTGTTGCTAGATAATTCTGCCAAACTGAAATTTAAACCAATGAACAGAAGATTAATAACCGATTATATGGAAGCATGACAGTCACTATGTAAAATTAACTGGAGTGATGTATGCAGTGGAAAAACTGCAGATGGAATGTGAAAAGTTTTGAAAGAGAAATTTGCTGAGTGCAAAAATTCAAAAATAAATGTTTAACATCAGGATCTAGGGACACAAAGTCAATAGGATATATTTCCATAAAAAACAAGATAACTAATTATGCTGAGAGACAAAAAATATAAGAAATGGGAGAGAGGTAGAACTACAACTCTGAAAACTGAAATAAACAAGCTAGAAAAACAAATTAGGTATAGTGTGAGACATGATCAAGAAAAATTTGAAAAAAAGTATATAAAGATATTGAGCATAATAGGAAACCTTTTTATAACTCCATAAGATGTGGAAGGAGTAAAGCCATGCACATTGATAAACTGTGTAGATTCTAAAATGTATTTTCAGACTCAACAGATTATAGAAGTATCTACAAAATCTTATGAAAAACAACTTTGCTCCACAAAGGGTGCCATAAGTTGTCCTAGTGACATTCAGATAACCTCAGATACTGAAATTAGATTATATTGAAAAAGAACTGCACATACTAGATCCAAACAAAGCACGGGGATGAGACAGAATTAATAATAGCCTGAGTACACTTCAGCAAGAACATATAGTGCCATTTTATCTATTATTTACTAGGTCTTATAAATATGGGGTGATTCCTCTAGATTGGAGACATGCACTTATCAAACCCCTCTTTAAGGGAAAGGGGAGTTGGACACTCCTAGAGTCATATAGACCCTTAATTCTCATTTTATGTTGTGGAAAATAATGGAGACGATAATACTGGATAAGTTATTCTCAGAACTGGATAGGCTGGGACTTATAACCATATAAAAGCATGCATATGTTGAAAATAGATCTATCACCACCTATTACATGATGCTCTATAACAATATAATAACAGTGATGAATGAAAAATTGTGCTGTGATGTAATTTATATATAGATTTAACTTCAGGATTTGATAGGGTCATACACAAAACACTTATCAATAAATTAGAACAACTATGTATCAATGTACTCTTGGTAAGATGGATAGCTGCATGGCTTACAAATATGACATAGCCAGTATCATGCAGCAATTGGATATGCAGAATTCTTGGTTACAGTCAGGGAGGGTGTTTCACAGGGCTCTGTCCTAGGCCCTTACTTGTTTAGATTGTATCTTTCAGACCTAACTTTTTCATCTGAGGTGTACTGTAGTCTATATGCAGATGACCTGAAATTAGGTAAACTGATTACATGTGTTGCAGATAAGGTATGTCTGCAAAAGAACTTGACTAAATTGACCATTTGGGAACAGGAAAATAACACGCTGATAAATTCATCAAAAACTAAGCATATGTGATTTGGGAGACATAAATTGAAAAGTAAATATTTAATACAGCACACAGTGATTGAAACTGTAGGTTCATTTAAGGACCTGGGTATATTGATAGATGCAGCTTTGAGTTTTAATAATCATATCAACTAATTGGTTAATGATAATTATAGAACTATACATTGTATAAAAAATGATAAAGTCTAGGAAATCAGAAATAATGAAGTCATTGTTTGTCAGTTACATTAGACCCAAACTTGAGTAATGAATCGCAATATGGAAACCTTATAAGAAAACAAGAATGTGTAAACTGGAAAGTGTGTAGCAGAAATATACCAAGAGCATCCATGGAGTTGAAAATTTAAATTATAAAAGAATAAAATATCTGAACTTGTACAGTGTCTCTTATAGATATATAAAAGAGTCAAAACAGGACCTAGAACATAACGGTAATACCTACAATGCTCTCTATCAGCATGTAAGTGAATATACTGTGCATACCTTTGATTTTATGGTGTTACATAATGTTAAGTTATCCAGGAGAGGGTGTGACATAGGCAGTTTGACATAATACTATGAAAGTAAATGGATTATAGAGATGTTTGCACACAAACTACCTGGAATGAATGGGGTTATTCCCATTAAACCCACCCTCAAGATGAGGAGGGCCCAATATTGACTGTGATTGGCTACTTTGTGTTTTAAATATCATTCTGTTTATTTGTGAATTGTCTGATGAAGGGTACTTCAACCGAAAGCACTTACGTTGAATGTCTTAATAAATAACTGGTATTTTACAGTGTGGTGGTTCAAATTTTGTTATTTCTTTGTTCTCTTATAGACATCTAACAGGAAACCTTATTCAGGTATATAGGGCGTTTTGAGGCCACTACCTCTGGGAATCATTGGGGTTATCAAAAGTAGTAGAGAATTATCAGACAACCTATGGAGAACATTCTGTAGAAATGAGAAGTGTACTAATTGGTTGTGTGAGAGAGCAGCTGATACATGGAACAGACTATCAAATTACATTAAAGCAATTACTAGTTTAGGTATATTTAAGAAAATCCTGGACACGTATTATGGAAACAACTGTTTTGTTATATCGGCAGGTTAGAAGGGCATTAATGTCCATGCTTAAAATATTTCTATGTATGTATGTATGTGTAAAGAGACCGAGACTTTATTAAAGTGTGTGTATGAGACACTCCACTTTTCAAAGCTGTGTTTCCTTTCTACCAGGTGAAAAGATCCTGTTCTGGGCATTTTTTTCCTATTTTACAGTTTTTGCTCTGCATCTTTGTAGTCCCCTGCTTTGACAGAACATCTGGCTTTTTGTTATTAGCATGGTATTTTATATCACAAGGAAAAATTCTGGATTATTAGGTTGGGGGCTTTGTTTTCACTGGAGTTCAATGAGCACTTTTGATTGGTTGTTGATAGTAGGTGGCTTTTTATTTAAATGCCACTTTTTAAATAGTGAAGAAGGCGTTTCAATGCTGAAACCAGTCTGTTTATTTTTTCATCCTATTTATAGGCTGATTTAGCTTTATTGAATAAAGAACAACCATAACAGCTGCCGACTACAGAGTTTTAGTCCTTTTGTTTGAATATTGTGTGTTTGTTTGAAAGTGCACTGTTCTGTACTTGTGTGGAGAATTAGATGCTAGATATTGGACATTAACCACTCTGTTAGTTTGGTTGGTAGCTTAGATACAGCTCAGATACAGCTGTATTTTCAGGATGGTTTGCTCATTTTGCTAATCTTGTATTGATTTGTATAAGTTGTGTGCTTGTTTTCAGCTATTGTGGAGTGTGGAGGCATATTTATGTCAATTCCTCAAGCAGTTTGGATACTTCAGTTGTTCATAACATAAGGGTCACTCCCTATATCGTTTAGATATTCCTTGAAAGATCCATAGATATTGGTCACATTAACATTAGTGGTGGTTGTACTACAAACATTATTTGCCACAATTGATATCAAGATGGATTTATTAAGTCTTCTAAATGGATTGGCTGCAGACAAATACAATATAAGTCTTTTTGAAGAAATGCCGGGCTTTGTGGGTTCACAATCAGGTACTGTTAATAAATCTTTGTTTTCTTGTGTGGATGCCTTTAAACAGTTGTTTGGGGCCATGAAAGATCTTAGAGCAAATGTGTGGCATTTAAAGTTGTTTAAGGCCTATAGTTCAAAAGAATTTGTGCCACAGGGACTCAAAGTTTGTTTACAACCTTATGTTAAAAATATTGATGATAAATTACTTCAAGTTTGGCAGGAGGCCCAACAGTTTGTGTTTATGTGTTTTGTCAAGGCCTTAACACCGTTTATGAGAGGCTTGTAACTAAATCTGTTAGAGAACTCACTCACTTATGTGAAATTGAAAAATCTTTTGAGGAACAAGATGCCTTTTGAGAGCAATTTACATTTCTTACCAAGAATTTGATTTTAGTAGAAAAGGAATTGTAGGAATGCAGAATTAAGAAATTTCAGAGACATATGAAAGATTATGGTAATGGTCAACCTTTTAGCACCTGAAAGAAAGTCAAATTTGCCCATACTAGTGAGCGACCAACGGGTTCAGCAAAATGTAAAAGAAAAAAGCCTATTCTTAGGAAAATTGACAGTATTTCTGAGATATCCACTAAGGAGGCTTCATCGGCTGTTAATATGGACATTGATGTTATGCCAATTTCCCCAACAACTAAAAAGAGAAATACAGCGAATCCATTGAGCAATGTAGAAAAGCTGGGCAAAAAGATAATAAATGAGGGTCCGACTTTGGAAATGTTGTTACATCTATTGATTCCCAAATAATTGGACAAAATGTGCACAATATTTCTGCAACTAATCTTAATCCAGACCAGACTGAAATTTTGAATAAAAGTTTAGATTGTGTACCTAGTTATCAGGTTTCTAAAGTTGTTTTTGTGCATGATGTGTTATTATTTTGTAGATTGTTGAATCTTAAGTTGTATTTTTATGGGAAAGAGCATTCTTTGGATGGGGCTAATAGAAAGTTCACTTTTAAATGTTCTACCTTTGTTCCTCCATCTTAAAAATATGTTGTTTTATTTCAACAGAAGGTGTTAAAAAGATATGTGCTTTAATTTTGGATCCAATCATAGTTATTATATCAATACAAACAATCTTTCCAGGGGTCAACAACAAGCTCTCAAAGGTCTTAAAAATAATAAATAGTCAGTAATAAACACAGCTGACAAGGAGGTGCTGTAGGGGGGTGGGATTGGGTGATGTATGCAGAAGAGGCTCAAAAACAACTTTTGGATCATTGGCTTTATCAGAGAAGGTATGTAGATCCAACTCAGAAGTTTAAGGCCGACTTAGATAATTTTCTACAGTTGGTTATGGAGGAGGGTATAATAACAAAAGATGTTGTTTTTCAATTAATAGTGCAAGATCCTACTCAAGAATATTTTTATTGTTACCAAAAATCCATAAGGATTTTACATACCCTCCTGGAAGACCAATTGTTTCTGACCATGGGTCATTGACAAAACCTTTATCCATTTATTTAACCCAATATTTGAAGCCTGTATTGAAAGAGGTCCATTCTCTTATCCAAGATGCCAGCAAGTTTTTGCATATCATTAAGGATATACAGATAGAGACAGGGTAGTATCTATGTACTTTGGATGTGAGTGCTTTGCATACAAACATTCCTCATTGGGCAGGCTTTATGGCTTTAGAATATTGGCTGGAACAGTTATCTTTATATAGCCCTGGCTTTAATACTTTCCTTCTTTGTTTAGCAGAGAATCATTTAACCAAGAATGTTTTTACTTTCATGGTGAATGTCATTTGTGGCTCAAGGGAACAGCAATGGGTACTTCTTTTTCCCCAGGTCTATGCTGATTTATTTATGGGTTTTATTGAAGAGCAAATTATATATGATAATTCCCATAATATTTTCCTTGATGCAGTGGATATTTGGTGAAGATACCTGGATGATTATTGGTTAATTTGGTGGTCTGATGTGGTGTATTTGTGAGAATTTGCCGAATATCTAAATTAAAATAAATGGGGAATACATTTTACAGTTAAGTCAGATCTCAAACAAATTACTTTTTTGGATGTGGAAGTGAAGGTAAATGATGATGGTAGTTTAAAAACTAACATATTTAGGAAATATCCACAATTATATATGTTGCTACATGCTACTAGTTGCCATCTACATCATATTATTAAAAATATTCCGGAATCTCGATTTTTGTTACTTAAACAAATGTGTTCCTCTGACACATATTTACTTAAATAAAACATGGATTTGGTCAATAGATTTTGTAACAAAGGGTATGATTGATATAATACATCATAAATTTTACAGTAAGTTAATAAAGTTGATAGGTCTAAACTGTTGTTATATAAAGATAAAATTGTAGATAGTAGGATCAGGTTGGTTATCAGTTATGGTAATAATACAAAACATTTGGTGGATATAGTGCAGAAACATCAGGACATCCTTTTTATTGATGACAGGTTTAGTGAATTACTCCCTTCAAGATGTTTTTTCTCTTATTGGAGGGGTAAAACCTTGGCCAATTGGTTTAATCATTATAACAATCCTTCTCGCCAAATTAGTCAACAAACAACTATTGAAAGTGATTTTTGAAGGGTTGCCAATCATGTGGGCAGTGTTCTTTTTGTAAGTATGTTTGTAAGACCAAGCGATTTACATCTAACAATACTGCCAAGATATTTGAGATTTTTCTTTATAGTAATCGGAGCTCTGATTGGGTCATTTATTTGGCCACGTGTACATACATGGCCTTCTATATTGGACAGACTTCTCTTCCCTTACGGGGAAGAATTTGAGAACTTCTTCTTCTTTCAGCTTTTCCCAGTTTGGGGTCGCCACAGTGGATCACCTGTCTGCTCATGATTGACAGTGGAGTTTTACAGTGTTGAGTTGCCAGCCCAGCACCAAACCTTCCACAGAAGGCACACACACACGCATGCACTCATACCTAGGGCCAATTTAGAATGTCCAATATACCTACAACATGTCTTTGGCATGTGGGAGGAAACTGGTGCACCTGGAGAAAACCCTCGCTACTACAGGGAGGACATGCAGACTCCTCACAGAAGGCACCCCAGCTGAGAATCAAACCAGAGAACCTTTTCCTGTGCGGCAGCAATGCTAATCACTGCACCACCCCAGCCGCCCACAGGCAAGAATTTCAAAACATTTAAGTGATATTAGATGTGGATGGTTCTCCATTGCCCTATACAAACATGTTCAAAAACATTCTTCAGCTCAATTTACTTTTTATGTGATTGATTACATTGCATATAACAGACAAATAGAAGGGGTTGGCATGGTATTTTAAATCACAAGGAAAATCCAGGATAATTAGGTTAGAGGGTTTGTTTTCACCAGGGTTAAATGAGCACTTGCAATTGGTTGTTGATAGCAGGTGGCTTTTTATTTAAATGCTGCTTTTTTGTGCTTTTCTTATTAAACACTGAAGAAGGTGTTTTAATGCCAAAACCGGTCTGTTTATTTTTCTCATCCTTTTTAGAGGGTGAGTTGGCTTTGTTGAATAAAGAACAAGCATTACAGCTTTTGAGTCTGGTCCTTTTGTTTGAATATTTGTTACTAGACCAGCTCCCGTACTGGACTGTCACACTGTGAAATTGTAATTTATCCGAGAAGCTTAATATCTGCCCATTGGCCCTAAGGAAATCCATCAGATGATTATGATCTGTAGTCACTAAAAATTTGCCATACTGTAAGGACTGAATGTTTTGGACAGCCCAGGCTATCTTCAAACATTTATTTTTCACAGCTGCATTTGATTATTCCTTTATCTGAAGTCTACAACTCATATGTATATGTGTGTGTGCACACATAGATATATATATATATATATATATATATATATATATATATATATATCTATCTATATATATATATATACTGTATGTATATGTGTGTGTGTGTGTGTATCTGTGTCTATGTGTGGGATGCTGCTCTCCCTTTAAAGATACCTGGCTAAGTATAGCTCCCAGACTGTAGTTTGAAGCATCTACCTGCGCAATAAACCATTGACTGTAATCTGGTCTGGCTGGTAAAGGAGATCCACTAAAAGACTCCTTCAGATTTTGTAATGGCCCCTCACATGGCAGCATACAGTATCATTATTTGGTCTGTTCCTTTCCCAAGGAATGCACTCACCTACTTTCTGGTAAGAACAAGGGCAGCCTACTTCTGAATAGCCTCAACTTGACAGGCTCTGACTGAATCTTGCAACCACCCACATACTGACCTTATAAGGCACTTTTTCTTGATAATTACCCCTCCACCTCCTTAACATTTTGAACGTGTACATACCAAGACTAACTGCATATAGTAGTATCAACTATATAAGCAAGTGCAGAATGTCCATTTCCTGCCAGGATGAAACCTGACACCTCTGGAAAGAGTCTGGGGTATTGTGCATACCAAAGTGGATTTTAGTAAATGTATAAAATCCAAAAGTGATAACATAATCTAATGTATCCCATGCTGTTGGTGTCAGGGTACTCCAAAACTGTGTTGGTACAAATAATAATCCTTCTTTGCTGTGGGTGTCAAGGGTTCTTATCAGTAACCTGTATCAGTTAAATAACAGTCAGATACTTGTCCCACTCAACTGATCTAAAGCTTCATAGGCCCTAAGCATAGGGTGTATCTGACTTTGTGACTGTTTATTATTATATATTCTACACAGAATCCGGTGTTACCATACTTTTTGTTACTAGCACTAAGCTTGATAGACTGATGAATTCCTGAATTATCCCACGTGGTTTGCTTGACTCACTCAGGTATCATATAAGGGACCTGTTTTACTCATCACTTTGCCTTTGTGTCCTCACATTGTTTCACCTGTTGTACACAGTTTAACTTTTCAAATTTATGATGCATATCTACTGGGAAAAATACAGTTACTTGTTCTATACAGTTTGTCACATTTCATTTCTTTGGTGTGATTTTACTGATTTTACTGAAAAAAGTTGCATGCTCTACAACTTTTCAAATTTTGCATTTTTGCTGCATTTTACTAAAAAAAACGTTTTTATAGCTTTTCATATGTATGTCTTTTGAGGTTTCATCTTCAGTAAGTTATTGCATTCCACTACAATTTTTATGGAATTTAGCATACTTTTTGCTGCATAACTCTAAAACCAATTCATTACATGTAAATATGGCATGAATGTTAATATTCTTATCAGTAGACCAAGATGGTCTCTTAGCACACAATTCAGCACCTTAAATTTTGTTACTAATCCTCCTTTGTCTCATGATATTGTAAACATTCATCCCACTAAACATTCTGGCTAGTGTTTGCTGATTCATTTGTACTATTAATGTACTATTTAGATTATGTTTTAGATACTAATCTGTCCACATAGTTAAGGCAACATTACAGTAAAAGACAATCACATAATTCCATGTTCTTCTAGGTAAAAAAGTATAATAAAACAGCAGGAGCTAGTTATAGCAGATCAACATTTAAGCATTAAATCTATAAATAAAGAATAGAGACAGATGATGCTAATTGTTAATACAGTAACATCAATCAGAAAACAATGTTGTACTATCTTATTTACAGCTAGATTTAGTTTTTCACTGTTGTGTGAAGTGTTTTTGACGCTGTTAAGGCTTTAGTCTGGGACAGGGCAGACGCCAAGTATTGCCTACAGAGTTTTTGAAACATGTGTCACCATAGTAATTGGCAATTTTTAGTTTATAGAATTTTTTGCTGACTTCAGATTTTTGCAAGGAGTGCATTGATGCCAATCTACCAGCCTGCCTACTGTATACATTTTCTGTAGCAGAGAAATTTTTCATAAACTAGCACCAGAAAAGTGGAATAAAGTACTCTCAAACATATGTGACTCCAAGAGTCTATATAACCTTTTATAACTAACTTTTTAAAAATCCATTAAAAACAACATGGATAGCTGTCAATGTCAATGCTTTGAGCAGAAAGGTTAGATACTACGCCATTACTCCACTTAAACTATAAAAACTTTTTTCTCAGACATATAAAAGTCCTAGAAATATTTGTACATACTGAAAAACATCACAAATGGGTCATTGCTGGGTCCAAGGGAGTGATTATCTCTTTTGACCTTAATGATATTTTTTGGCAGTTAGCTGGGCTAAATAAAGCAATATGCATCTCATTAAATATATCAAACAATTAGAAATACCCCAAAGTTTTCTAACCAAAAAGATCACAGACCTAAAGTCCCTGAGCTACCAAGATAGGCTGGAAGCTGTATCCCTTTATTCAGAGTCTCAAAGAGGATATCTCTGTCTCTCTACAGTTCCATTAGGGGCCTGAATATTCTGGGCCTCTTGTTTAACTGCAAGTCCAATATCTCTAGCAGTACCAAAACCAGAGGGCTAAATCTTAATCAACACATAAATAACACAGTAATGGCACATGTATATAACCCAGAATCTCACAATCATCTAGAATAAATGTCCCCTATTTGTTAAGCAGGGCAACCCTCTATCTTCTTTTAAGCATAATGAGATAACCAGGTAGACAGCCACAAATTTACTTTGTATTGACTGGTATGGCCTTCTTGAGAAAGGAAGGTGGTGCAGCCTAAGGGAGAGGACATGCAAAGCATGAATGGTCATAAGATGCAGTGGTCTTGAAATATCTGTGAATGAATGAATCTATATTTACACAGCTGGCAATTAAATATGGCAGATTTATTATCCAAAAAAGAAATACTTAAATGATAGAAATGATACTGGTTTACTTTAGACCTGAAATCTATTATAAAAGACAGAAACAAAACCTGGAATCTATGGATGGAAATAAGCAATCACAATTCTTATGGAACATTTCTTATCCATAGAGAAAAAAAATGCAAAATAAAAATCAAAAAAGCAAAACCATCATCCCTGTGAAGAAAATAAAAACACTGCCATCTGTGTTGGCATGTCTGGCAAGAAATTTGTGTATATTCTGAATTAACTTGTATGGTATCCCAGCATCTACTTGTGAAAATGTACATAAGTTTTAAAATGTTGAGTATTTTCATGTTTATACAGAATGTTTAGAGAATCTTTCAGTGTTTTGATGCATTTCTAATTGCACATTTGAGAAGGACATTCTAAAGTACAGTAGAGAATCAGCTGACCAGTAAATGATGTTATTAGAATGTTCTTGGTTGCTAAGTGATTATTTGAACAGCTGATTGACAGAAAAGGAATGTGTTCAAACAGCTGACTATTATTTTTAACATAATACAGATGAAACTGCAGTTTGTCTAGTGCTGAGCAGTTTGTGTCTTTTGAAATCGAAAAGGAGTGTGTGAAATCTGTAGTTATAAACACAAAAGGTACCCAGGTCCAGTGAAACAATAAAGCAACAGAAAGTAGTCAGGTAGAACACTTTAATCCAAAAACAAGCACTGTAACCATGAACAAATCAACAAATAAAAAAAATTAACGCTTCCAATTTTACGTTTTTGTTTGGAAAGACTTCATCAGATGTGGGACAAATATTGAAAAACTCTCCCAAATTTTGCATCTTTGGTCCCTCAAGCAAAATTGAAAGTTCTATAATTACTACATACTAACTTAGACGTCAGCTATCATAGTTTTAAATTTGTACCAGCAGTATTTATTTTCTACCACTCTAGCAGTGCTCAGTCAACAGTGGTTACCGTGCTTGTTTTTGGATTAAAGCGTTCTACCTGACTACTTTCTGTTACCTTATTGTTTCACCGGACCTGGGTACCTTTTGTGATTATTAGTTGATTTTGGTACATTTTGGATAAGCTTGAGAACTCCATAGTTATCCTACACTGAATAGGTAAGTACTTGGACTGCTTTCAGTGTGCCTTCTGAAACTGCATCCGCAACTGGTGTGCTGAAGTCTTTCTTCAGTGTGCTGCACTGCCTGCAAATAGCTTTTGGGATCCAGTCCAGTAAGATAACAGCAATGACCTTCATCCATCCACGGTATTGTTAAATGAAGTTTTGGTAAGACTGAGTCAGACAATTTTAGACACTTCCTGACAAACCTTAGAAAGTAACAGACTACAATAAGGGCAGAAAAGAAAAAAAATGTTTATTACATACACATGGGAAGGACCTACCACTTCTGCACTCACTCTTTATAGACAAGGGGTAGGTAGTCTACTCCCAGGAGAAAACTATCAGCAGATTTGTTAGCAGAGTAAACATAAAGACTATTGCACTAAAGTAATCTTTGACAATCAACTGTAGATAACTATATATGTATATATTTTAACATATTTGATGTTTCTATTTATTTTCATAAATAATGTTGCTAAATGTTTTAATTTTTTAAGTGGTTCATCTGTCTGTTCAAAACTTCATACAAATTTTTTTAAAAAAAGCTGTATTACACTATGTTCTATAATGACTTTATGGCCTTGTAAAATTCTAAACTTCTGTGTGGTGACATTACACCAAGGCTGCTGTTGAAAATAATTCAATTACCAGCCCATCTTTCTTGTTACAAATAAATGAGTGTTGTCCATGAGACCAAATGTGAGATCTGCAGGGGGGATACAATTAAAAACATAGAGAATAGCTGAGATGTTACAAGCTTAGACCTGGACATATAGGTAAAGACATTCATGGCCTTATTTGGCAATTTGTTTAGACAGTTGAAGAAACTTTTCATCAGGATCATCGTCTTAACCAACTTACCAAAAGTACTTAATTTTAGTAATATGATGTCTGTTTCATCATCATTATTACTACTTAGAGACACTGAAGTAAGTATCAGTATTATGGTTATTGTTGCTGTAGAAGACAATGCAGTTGCTCTTAATGGCACCCAGAAGGAGATAGAGGTGCTTTTGCCATCATATTAAGACATGGAAACTTGCATGTACCTTCTCAGACACTGAATAGTTTTCATACAAATATACTAAATCCATGTTATCAAAAAATTATCAACTATAAGATTCCCACTATAGTTTGGTAGTAAGTCAGCATCAAGTCTAAACAACAGACACCTTAGAACCAGTTTTCAGGAAATCCTTCATGACTCATATTGTGAAGCTTATTCACAGGTACTTACTAGGCCTTTGATCTGTGAAGAATTTAAGAATTCTAGCCTTACATTTCCATGGTAGTTTTTAGCCCTTATATTTTGTATATGAATAACACAGAGGTGGGCAGAACAAAATATGTTAAAGACATTTCCTTGTTGCCTGTGTCCATAAGGGACATGGGTGATTAATCATCATCAGCCCCCTTTTTCTGATTTTTTATACATGGGGTTGGGGTATCATGTTAACTGTCACCAACTCTCTCGATTCAGTGCCACTCTCCTGCCTTCTTCAGCACTCATGCCTGTCTGTCCCAAATCTTCCTCACCAGATTGTCTTCTGCTTTTCTGCACATGTGCCCAAACCACTATAATCTGTTCTCTTTGATCTTTTCTGCAATGGAGCTACTTTGGCTTCTGCTCTTATGTCCTCATTTCTTTATCTGTCCTACAGTGCACATCCTACCACCCTTCTCAGGCACTTCATTTCCTTCACCTCTAGCTTCCTGAAATTTTCTGCCTTTACTGCCCAGGTTTCTGTACCATACAGTAGTATGGTCGCACCACTGTCTTGTACACCTTACTTTTCAGCTTCTTTGCCATCTGTCATAGACTACACCTGACACGCTATGCCAATTGCTGCAGCTCCTCTGATTCTAGCTTTGACCTCTTCATTCAGACTCCCTTTCCCTCAACCACCCCTCCCAGATCTTTGAAGCTGTTTACCTGTTCCATTATCTTCCCTTCTATCTCTATTCTCAGCTTCTTCTGATCTCCTCAGTTTACTGCCATTACCACCGTCTTATCCGTGCTTAGTTTCATCTCTTGTGCTTTCAGTTTTGCATTCCATTCTCCTATCCTTTGCTGAAGTTCTAGCTCAGAGTCTGCTGGTAATACAACATCATCTGCATACAGCAACTTTGTTGATCTGTACCTCCGACCAGTTTGCTAATGTAGTCCAGCACCAGTATGAACAGCAGTGGGCTCAAAACTGAACCCTGGTGTACACCCACTCTCACTGAGAACCCCTTTGTTAGGCCGAACACAGTTCATACTTGAGTCATTGGGTCCTTGTACATAGCCTGCACTAATTCTAGCAAGGTTTCTGGGATTTCAAACCACCACAGTACTGCCCGATCAGCTTTCTTGGGACCTTGTCATATTCTTTTTCCAAGTCTAGGAATGCCCAGTTGGACTCCCTCCTCATCTCAAGCTTCTTCTCAAGTATCTGTCTTACTGCAAATATTGAATCAGTTGTGCTGCATCCTTATCTGAATCTGAACTGCTCATCTCCCATCTTACATTCTACTACTCTGTATCCATTTATCAATCACCTTCTCCAGAACTTTCATGCAATGTGATAGAAGTTTGATGCCTCTGTACTGCCCACAGTTGTGGATGTCCCTTGTTCTTGTACACTGGCACAAGTATGCTTACTCTCTAGTCATCTGGGATACACCTTTCTCTCCACACTGCTATGAGTACTCTCAGGAGCCATTTCTCCCCTTTCTCACCTAGCATCTTTATTATATCTGCTGTGACCTCATCTGAGCTTGCTGCTTTCCATGTATTCATTTTCCTTACTGCTGTTCTTATTTCTTCTATGGTGGGCTCTTCTTCTCTCATCCTAGGCAGTTTCTGGGTCAGTACAGCTTCTGTGGGATAGTTTCTTTGTGCCACTTATTGAATCACTTTCCAGAATTTGATAGAGTGCCTCCGATGCCCCATTGTTTGCTATTGCAAATTCTTTCTTAGTCAACCAGTAGTCCTTCCTAGCCTGGTCAATCTTTTTATGTCCCACTTCTTCCTGCACTCTTCCTTTCTTTTGATGACTTATTGGGCTTCTGCATTCCACCAACATCTTTCCTTATGCACCTTATTCCATACCTGGCTAGGCCACATATCTTTTCTGTAGTTCTAACACATGCTGTCTTTAGGCGCTGCCATTCTTGGTCAACTCCATCTATTTTCTCCTCTTCTTGGGGTGCTAGAGCCCTGAGTAATTCCTTGAACTGTTGTACTTTCTCTCCAGTTAACTTCCAGATCTTCTGCCTGATTTCTGTTGACCTTAGAGCCTTTTATGACCTGCTTGCAGCTGATTGTAGCAACTAGTGGTTTATGCTGTGAGCCAAATGTTTCACTGGGGATGACTTTGCAATCATGGATTCTTCTCAGTACCTTTTCCTTAATAGGAGAAAGTGTACCTAAGTTGCATGTTGGCTACTCTTGTATGCGATCTTGTACTGTCTTTCCGAACCATGTGTTGGCTACTATCAAGCCATTGGACATCACAGTGGTGCAGTGGTTGCGTTATCATCTCACAACAAGAGGTTCCCCAGTTTATTCTCGCTGGGGTGCCTTCTGTGCAGTCTGCATTTCCTTCCTGCATTCATGTGGGTTTTCTCTGGGTGCTCCGGTTTCCTCCCACATAGAAAGACATGCATTTGAAGCATTTCTCCCCAGGCCTCTGCTGAAAACTGCCATCATTCCAAGTTGGGCTTTCCCGGTAAACAAATGTTAAAATAAAATAAAAATAAATTTGCCAGATAGAAGTCTAGAATGGTTTCTCCGTTTTTCCTGTTGCACCCATGTGGACCCAGGATATCCTGTTCTGTCTGTCCCAATATCTGCATTCAAGTCACCCATTATCAACACCAAATCATGTTGTCCTGCTTTAGCTAATAAGTGCTGCAACTGCTGTCTGAATGCACTCTTTTCCTCACTATCACAACCCTGCTGTGGGGCATAGGCTGAGATTATGAATACTGCCCTCATTACACTGCAGTCTGATTGCCATGAGTCTGCCATTAATTCTGATGATATCCTCACTGCCTTCTGAAGCCTCTTTTTCACCACAGTTCCTACACCATTGCTAGCCTGTCCCCCTCCTGAGTAGGGTCAGGATCCCAAGCCAAGTGGCTTTGCTGCCATTTCTTCTTGTTCCTTGGATGGATAGGATGTGCAGCCTCCTCTGTATCATCATGTCATCTACATCCAAGCTATATCCTGTCAGTGAACCTACATTAAGTCAGTGAACCTGCATTAGCAATTCTCAATTCATGTTTGGCAGGTTGGTTTTACATCCAGCTTTCACTCCCAGGTAATCCAGGCTGGGCAACTAGACACCAGTCAGCCAGTAGCTTACTGACCCAGGGCTGCTGCTGGGCTTTATGGTGGACACACATTGGCCAAGAGGAGTGCATATACCCCTCACATTTTTAACAAAGGTTCCAAGCATAGATAAGAGTAGGCCAGGTCCTCAACCCACTTATCACCAGTAACTGTCCATGCCTATTTTGGCGACATTAGTCAACATGACCAAATCACCATATTTTACACCATTGAGTGGCTAGCCCTGCCATGGCATGCAGCCTGTGATCCATAGGATACTGCACACCACAATAGATGCCCAAAGTAGTTTGTCTGTATAGGGCACCATGTAGAGCTGTGCTGCTGCCCACTGCTCCATTCATTGGTGAGTTTGAAATGGAAACAGTCAGCATGTTTTCTGGACATGGAAGAAACAGGAAGAAACTGTTGCAGAAAAGAGGAAAAGTCCAGGATGCAAAAAACTTCCTTACCAGCCTCAGTAAGAAACTGAGATCCCTCATAAAATCCTCCAAAGCTAGTTATGAAAATAAAATTGCCAAAGATTCCAAAGACAACAACAAGGCATTCTATAACTATGTCAAGAATCTAAATGGCAATGCTCAGATCTGCTCTGAGCTAAAACAGAATGGCATTAAATATACTGATCCCAAGGATATTGCCAATATCCTGGCAGATCAATTCAGTGCCAACTTCACCCCCCCCTTTCACCCCCTAAATGGCCCATCTCAATATCGGAAGATTGCCAAATTCCGGTAATAATGGCCACACAGGTAAATCCAAAGCTAAGAATACAGCATCCATGGGACCAGATGACATCCGGGCTGTGTACTACATGAACTACAATATGAACTGGCACCTCACCTAAGTGTCATGTTTAATCATAGCCTCACCTCAGGTTTCGTGCCCACTGAGTGGCGCACAGCTACAGTCATCCCACTCCACAAGGGGGGATCCACCTTGGATCCCGTGGCCCCATCAGTCTGACAAGCCTTATCTGCAAGGCCATGGAGTGTATTATCATGGAACTTATAAACAAAGACATTGGCAACCTTCAAACACTGGACCCCACCCAGTTTGGGTTCGTGAAGGGCCGATCTTGTCCCCTGAACTTGATTGACTTATTCGAATCAGTCTCCAGAGCCATGGACAAGGGTAAGGTGGTCCACAAAGCCTATGTAGACCTTGCCAAGGCCTTTGACACCTTCCCCCACTCTGGAATCATAGATAAACTTACTAAGCTGGGCATTAATCCCACCCAATGGGTTGCTAACTGGCTTACTGATAGAACCCACACTGTGCCCAGACAAGTGACAAGTGGAGTACCTCAGGGTTCAGTCCTGGGACCGCTCTTATTTGGCATCTACTTCTCTGAAGTACAGGCCAACGCTAAGGGACTCTGGATAACAAAGTTTGCAGATGACTGCAAACTGAGAGCCATTATTGAATCCCCAAATGATGTGGATACTCTACAAAAGGGCCTTACAGAAACAGATGCTTGGTGCCAGAGCCATGGGCTCAAGCTCAATGCCAAGAAATGTATAGTTATCCCCTTTGGGAAAAAACATGTATCCGTGAATTACCATATAGGTGGCAGTACACTAAACACCAAAAGTTTGATAAGAGACTTAGGGACACAGGTGGACAGTGGTCTCACCTTCGATACCCACATCACCACAACAGTCAGGAAATCCTTCTATGTGGCACACCTCATCACTAAGGGCTTTTCATCCAGAAAAAAGGAGGTCATTGTCCCACTGTACTCATCTCTCATTAGACCCATTATAGAATATAATGCCCCGTTTGGTATGTACCTCTCAAGACATCTGCAACAACTGGAAAGTGCACAGAAATACCTGACTAAAAGAATCACAGGCCTAAAGCAGATGCCAAAAACTCTAGCTATACTCTATGGCATATCGTCTACTCAGAGGCGATCTGTGCTTAACATACAAAGCCATGTCAAACCCTGAGCTGCTGGACATCCCAATCCCTCAGAGTCACATGCTCCAGGGATCTAAACCTTGTCATCACAATGAACAAAACATGCTAGAGGGATAGGTTCCTGACCCAGAGACTCCCCAGACTCTGGAATAGATTGCCCATACATGTCAAGCAGAGTGCCTCTTTAGTCCTCTTCAAAAGGAAATTGGATGGGAGAAATTAAATTCTGCTAGACAGGGGTCCAGGGAAGTAAATAGTGTGGGAAGAAATAGCCAGGGAATTGTTATGGCTAGGCTTGTATAGGCCCTAGGGCTGATAGCCTAGTACCAACCTATGCACCTATGAACCCCATGCAGAGACAGGGAGAATGTGCAAACCCCAAACAGACATTGGTCGGAGGTTAAGATTGACCCTTGTACCTTGTACATAAGAGGCAAAGACCTTAACCATTATGCCAACTGGTCTAGAAGTAAACTGGTGATAAACTGAGAGTGAATTTGCAATTTCCTATCATTTCATACAAATTGAATTTGAATAAAGTAAGAGAAGTACTTGACTTTATATAGAGTGGAAGACAGTTGCATAATAGAGTATTCTTTGCAATCCAACTATGTCAAGCATCTGTCTATTCAATACATTTTAAAGAAGACTTAGGGTAGTATCAGTCAGTCCAAACAGAACTAGCCTTTAGACACTCTCTTTGCAGCTAATCACATGAAAGGCTTTGCGTAGATCCAGACACAGGTGATGACAAGCTGTCCATTATTCTGCTTTCCTTCTGTATAGTCAGGTGCGTAGCTTTCTGATTGAGAAGCACTTTCTAAACCATCTTGTTGTCTGTAAATTCATCAAATCCTGGTTGACAATGCATTTGAAGACTTCTGCCATTACATTTAATATGGCAACAGGCCTATAATTTCTAGGTTTGAATGAACCATCTCATATGTGAAGGAGCATAAGGTGTGTTCCCTTCCACAAGGCAAGTAGAAAGTCTTCTCAGGCACTTAAGTTTTTTAGGATATTTTTTTTGAAGGTGAGTGAGTATAAAATCAATTTTATGAATTTATGTAGTAAGACATGTGAAGACATGCAACTCCACCAGCCTATAGCTCTTTCTTTTTGTCCAGGAACTTTGTCACTAGAAAAATGCTCACATCTTTCAGCTGGAAATAATTAGCAACAGTCCTGATGTGCATTTTTGACCCTGTGTTTGTATATAGGAGGAGACATTGGTGCAACCTTCAAAGTGAGTTTTAAATATTCTTTAGTCTTTTTGTTGGTGGCAACTGAAGAAAAAAAATGCAGTATTTTACCAGCAGCTGAGTACCTTGTTAACCCTCCTTCAAAAAGATTTGGTGGAGCTGGAGTTTTTCCCTTCAGTCAATCTACCTCTTTTGTATTATTTTACAGATTATTTTCATAGTATCATAGGGTTGCCGCCTCAAAGCAAGAAGTTCTGTGGTTCGATTCTCAGCTAGGGTGCCTTCTGTGCAGAGTCTGCATGTTCAATCCGTGGTCAAGTGCATTTCCTTTGTGTGCTCTGGTTTCCTCCCACATCCCAAATACATATTGTAGATGGACTGGACACTCTAAATTGGTCCTAGATGTGAGAGTGTGCATGTGTGTGCCTTCTGTTGAAGGTTGGGTGCAGGGGTGGCAACTAGACACTGTAAAACTCTACTGTCAATTGTTCTGCAGACCATTGTTCTGCTGTGGCAACCCCCTAACTGGGATAAGTCGAAAGGAGATGATGATTTATAGGTATAGGATCATAGGAGCATTGGCAGTTACTAGACTATTGGCACTGAGGCCCTTACAAGCCTAGCCAAGAATTTAGCCCATGTTCCAACAAGTCAGCACCGTATGCCACTGTCCAGCAGGGACACAGGTGGAATTCAAGGGGTGTATTCCCTGTTCTCTATCCAGTTATCCAGGGTACGCTTCTCCTTGATGTGGAGAGGTAGTCTATTTCACAAAAGGGGGAGTCTCTGGGTCACAGATCTGTCCTGCCAACAAGTCATATTGATGTCACAGACCAGGTTAAGGTCACGCGTGTGGGTTACTCAAGTGGAGCTTCACTTGCAGATATGCAGCAGTCCTATCAAGGTGGGGTTTGAGATTGCTTTGTATGCCAAACAGAGGTCACCTCTGAGGAGTCTGTAGGAAACTGAGTAGAGGGACAGGACCTTTAGCCTATCTCTTGTAGGGTAGATGTTTGAGGCCTGGATTCTTCTCGTAAGGAACCTCTGTGGTCTCTCCAGCTGCTGCATGTGCTTTGTGAAGTACATGCCGAAAGGGGCATTGTACTCAATAATGGGTTTTATAAGGCAAGACTACACAGATGTAATGACCACCTTGCCCCTGGATGAGATACTCTTACTAATGAAGTGGACCTTGTAGTAAGCTTTCCATACAATGGAGGCAATATGATGTTCAAAAGTCAGTTTGCTATCAACCTGGGTGCACAAGTCCATCATGACTGATTGCATGCTTAGGACCTTATTATTAATGTCATAATTTGTAGGGATGTCACTCCCCCCAAAGGGGATGAGGATGCATTTTTTGGCATTCAGTTTGAGGCTATGTTTCTGAAACCCTTTCATTTGTTTGGGTGAGACCCTCTTGGAGGATGTCCACATCACTAGGGGAAATGATGACAACACCCAGCCTGCAGTCATCTGCAAACTTGGTCAGCCATAGCCCACTGGTTTTGGCCTGCACCTCAGAAAAATATATCCTAAACAACAGAAACCCCAAGACCGATCCCTGAGGTACACCGCTCATTATGGGTCTACTGCTTGAGGTGGCTATCCCTATTTTGACTAGGTGGGTTCAATCAGTGAGCCAGTTTGCTACTCATCTGGTAACATATGGATTGATGCCTAGTTGAGAGAGTTTATCTATTATACCTAAGTGGGGAATAGTAGCAAAGGCTTTGGCCAGGTCAAGGTAGGTGGTATGCACTGCCTTCCCCACATCCAAGGCTTTGGCAACTGTCTCAAAGAATTCGACCAAATTTGACAGGCATGACCTTCCCTTGATGAAATCAAACTGTGTGGGATTGAGTGTTTGGAGGTTGCCAATGTCCTTTTTAATGAGGTCCATGATAATCTACTCCATGATCTTACAGATCAGCCTAGTTAGGCTGATGAGTCTATAATTTCCTGGATTGGTGGATGCTCCACCTTTGTGCAAAGAGATGACAGTAGCTGCCCTCCACTTGGCGGGGAAGAAGATGGTACTCAGGCTTTGGTTGAATAGGGTGCCTAATGGTGCTGCAAGACCTTGCCTGAGTTCATGTAGAATGCAGCCTGTGATGTTATCAGGTCCCATGGAAGCTGTATTTTTTGCCTTTGAGAGGGCAGTGATGACTTTCTCCTAGAGATAAGGGGAGGGGGGCAGGTACTGGGGATGTTCTGATATACTGATGGTGGGCCAGAGGGGTGACATTTTCACTGAATCTGTCTTCCAGCAAGTTGGCTATATCTACATCATTTGTGTATGGAGTGTCCTTGACCACCAGTTCTGAGCAGATCTGGTTGCTTTCTTTGAGAATGTGGATGTATGTGAAGAAGGCCTTATGATTGTCTTTAGTAGATGTGGCCAGTTTTGGACTCAAAGTTTGTTTTGGAAGATTTCACTAGTGCTCTTATTTGCTTGTTCAGGCTAAGGAGATATTGGTTCCAATTAGACACCTGCTCCTTCTTGGTCCTGGACAGCAATTTTTTCCTTTTATTATAGAGAATATTTTTTGCTAATGTCCACCAGACAGGTTTACTCTTCCTTGAGGAGGAGGATTTCACCCTGTTGGGTATTCCTGATTCCATGCAGCTATATAAATGCTCATATAGTACTTTGGTGTAGGTTTGGACATATATTCCAGTTCCTATGGAGGGGGAGGGGGCTGTGAAGCTGTTTACACCTTCCCTCTTGAGGTTATAATTGGCTTCTGAGGAACTTTTTTGTTTGACCCTAGCTGGGGGGGGGGGGCTAGGGAGATGGTGACTTCAAAAGTTATTGCTTTTTGGTTGAATCTTACCAGGGATGATGATACTGTAGGGATGCTGCAGTGGTTACTCATGTTGGTTAATACCAAGTCCAAGATATTTTCACCTGTTGTGGGGGTGTCAACCAATTGGTACAAGGCATTTGCTTTGACGAAATCAAGGAATCTCCGGGCATTTGTGTTTTGGCATGAGTATTTCTTCCAATCTATGGTTGGATAGTTAAAGTCACCCAGGATCAGGGTAAATGGTTGATTTTGCAGGCATATCTACATTTCATGTTAACAGGAAAATGAAGCATGGGATTTGGTCAGATCATATTGAGCCTGTGTTTTATCCCTGTCTGTAACAGAGAAATGCAAGAATGTTTTCTTGTTTCAATTCATTATAACATGCATGTTTCACTGTGAGAGTTTGTATTGGTGCAGTTTTGTGATTACAGCACTACATCATTTATCTGACACAACCTACATTTTGAGTTTTATAACAAGAACTTTATCTTTGTGTTTACAGTCTCTAGCCATGCTCCCTTCAGAAATAATATGTATATCTCCTTAGGCTGAGAAGTTAAAAATGCACAGTCGTCAGTCATGATCACTAAGTTCTATGACTATGTATATTTAACCATATGCAGAAATAAGTAGGGGGATCAATATGAGAAAAAAAAATGAAAAAAAAGATCACTTTATTATATTATACTGAAGATACTCAGCTGATCCCACAGCCTCCAATGAATGTGTACAGAATGCAACAGGATGCAGTTGAAGCAAATTCCCGATGCCCTCTGGGGTTGGCTTAACGGTTAAGGTTTTTACGTCACAGGTACACAGTGCACACATATCTGGATAAATCCTAAAATAATGGGGGGAAGGCCAAAAATAGGAGCAGGTTTTAACTATTGCTGTTATAAATGTAGAAAGTTGCTAGAATAACAATTGTTTTAGTGTGCATTTTCTGAAGAAATTGAAGTCTGAAAGCAAATGTATGTCATCATTTAGTGACTTCAACCCCCAATGATTTGCCAACAACCCACAAACTTCTGGACATTTTTGAAAATCTGGACAGCTGAGAGGTATGGAGGTAAGAAACATTTAATGTCTGGCATTATTAACTAAGTTTAATCATGTCTTTTTAAAGCTACACTTCTTCTAAATGTCAATGTGTGTGTTTGGGTGTGTGTCTGTGAGAGGAAGAGAGAAAGAGAGAGAGAGAGAGAGAGAGAGTGAGAGAGAGGGCTCACATTAAATAGTTACCAGACATATTTTGGATATAAAATACTTCCTACAGCAACATTTACATATACTACACTAAGTTTGAAGAATTAGATGGAGGAACTATTTTACATCAAAAATATTAAATTTATACAGTATATATGTAAATTAATTAAAACAAAAAACAAATAGAGATAGTTTGCAATAATGCCCTCCAGGGTATGTGTTACTGTGTAAATATGTAAATTAATTAAAACAAAAAACAAATACAAAACAACTTAACAGATAAACCATCTCTAAGTGCAATAATGCCCTCCAGGGTATGTGTTACTGTGTAAATAACACCCTTCCAGGGGTGTAGCCTCCCTCCACCTGTGACATCGGCCTGAGAACACCCCTGAACATGCATTATTTACAAATGAATACACAGCATGTTGGGAATTATTGCTTACTTATTACATGCAAAAAAAAAATATGAAAATATGTCTGCTTACTTTTATTTATTTAATTGCTAACATGCTTATTTGAACTATTTATTTTATTGTTGGTATGCACATCTTATTGATGCTATTTAGATAAGAATTTTGAAGGCTCCATTAATTTTACCAATCTAAAAGGATTTACTGATGCATGAAGCTGTCTAACCCACTCTATTAATAGAATAATTTGCAAACTGTCTACAGAGGTACTATTCTCTATTGTCTTGTTGTACAGCTCTGTCCATTTCCAAAACATTTTAGTGCATATATTATGACAAAGGGGGATACTGCCAGCATAGCTATCTGGAATTTTGTAAATAATAATATGTCATTTGTGAATATCAACATGATCTATATAAGGTGCTTGTGTTACAAATGTATTAGAACTGTATGTCATGTGTATATCAAACTCGTCTGAACAGTCATATGTGTTAAAAGGTATTTTATAACATGCTTGCGCTTAGAATGTAACAACAGTGTGCCCTACTGAAATAGAACAGAAATGTCATGCACTATTGTAACTGTCTAAATGTATATATTTTAACAGTGGAAAGTGGAATACAGGAGGTTAACGTCAGAAAAATAGCGGAAATTAAATTGCTTTATAGGCTAGACCAGAGACATAATGTCTGGCTGAGAAGCTTCCTGTATTGTCTTCGGAGTGAACTAATTAGTTGTTTTGAAATGTGAAGGAATGCAATTGTTTTATGACTTCCAGCATCTGCCAAAGATCTGAGGTCTATGTATTTTCACAGGTATATGCTACATACTGCCAGCTCCAGCACTGGGAGTTTCACCTGGGATAGTCATATGACAAAAAATTATGTAATTCTGCAAGCTATCCCAACAGTAATATTTGAGATATTAATTTGAGAACTGTCTGAGGGAGACAGTGCATTCTGTATTCTGCCTTGGATCTGAGAAGAACCATTCACCATACATCTGCCTTGCTCTGTAAGTAAGTTTCCAGGGTATAGTAAGTCTGTTAGATATAGTCAGGAATATAGGAAAGCTCAGTTTAGATATTTTTGTTTATTTATTTGAGACTGTCCTGCAATGTTGGTTTAAATATTTCCTGTGATTTTGAACTCTGATGTCACTGTGAATATATACAGAGTATTTTTTGTTCTTTTATTATTTATTATTAAATATATTTAAACATTTCATTGTGGCTGATCTGTGTAGAGATATTTAAGTTTTGACAGTACTTGCATATTTATTTGGTGACACTGTGTGGGCCACTACTAATAGCCTTGCCCTTGGTCAAACTATTATTTTTATTAATATTAGTATTACGCAGTAAGATTGGATGCCCTTTGTTAAGGGCCTTAAAATAGCTGATAAGGAGTTGACTGGTGGCAGTCATAACTACCTTATAGTATGGGCAAAAGGGGACATAGCTAGTAAACCTGTGCCAGTCTTTTCCAGGTGTGTGTAAATCAAACTCAAAGAGTGTGTGTGTGTCAGCTACTTGGACAGGGACATAAAGCACTGTTTGGGCAGAGAGGGTGCTGGAGGTCTTAGCTTGGCCACTCAGCTAAGATATCAACTCTACAGCTGTGCCTGTGGAGAAACTTATTGAGGATCTGTAGAAAGAGGGAGAAACTTTCCACAGACTGACTATGGTTTCTGTGCACTCTTAAGGGAAATTGCACTTGATGCAGAGAGCTGCATCTGGAAATATTGTGTGTGTACTTGTCATCCTCCCAGTATACGTCACCCACTGTTGCCAGTGGTAAGGATTGAGGCTCCTTGATTAATGGTTCATTGGTAGGTCATCACATATGTAACAATCCTTATCTTTATAAATGCTTAAAAGCAGCAAAGAAGACTTAATTCTTTCTGATTATGACTCTTTTAAAGGTCAGTTTGAGAACATCTTCCACCAAATATTTAGTCTGCTCAACACTATATAAAAAAAATATATATACAAAATGTGCCAAAATGCATTAAGTGCAATCTCTACCATAAGGTAAGTACTAAGCAATTGTCCTGCAAATCTTTACAAGACTAGCAAAAAAAAATATTCAAAAGGTTTCTCCAGAATCAAGAATGTCAAGACAAGAGAGACCAATGGAAACATAAGGCTAACCATCCAATTATCTAGGTTTACCTTGAAGGTGGCAAGGGTGCTACTCTGCTTGTCATGTAGTGGAAGTTTGTTGAGAAGTGAGGAATATTTTGAGATATAAATCTATTAAGCCAATGTTACTTATTTATCTATTGATGAAGGTTTAGTCCCATTAAATGGATATTTGAGGTGCTATTTGTTCTATGAAGGAATGGGACATCAAAGAGGGTTAGATCTTTCATGGCTTGAAATGTTAAACACAGATTTCGAATGAGAATTACATAAGAGACTGAGCAAACAGATAACATTGTCAGTCTGCCCTGATAACTAAGATTAATACTGACAGCATATAAAGGCACTTTATTTAGACACCTACCACAGCAGCAGACAGAATATAGAAACAATGGACAGCCAATTTTATAGACTATTTCTAGCCTATGTATCTTAGAATGAAATAACAGCAGTGTAGTGAGCCTTTACTACTATATTCCTATCAGCTCATGCTTAGATTAACTATTATGTAGCTCCTCTTACCAAATCTATCAATATTATTTCTGTTTCCTGGACATATCACTAACACTTGTTTCTTTTGCTCATTGAAACCATATCAGGAAGAGGAGTGCAACAAATTATTATACCACACATTTTTCCTAAAAAAATCAAATAATACTTTCTTCATGAAAAGTTTAATATACAAAAACTGATATTATCAGTTTAAATAATATGCAAAAGGAATCCAACAATGACCAGGTACCTCAAAACGAAGATAAAATTTGTAAAAACCAGCAAAAAAACAGAGGTAAGGCTCCAGGCTGTACAAATGTTTATTATAAATCACAGAACACAAGCGCTTTCACCAAATAGGCTTCTTCAGGTGTACTAACATAAAGTACTTGCATCTCTATTTAAACTAATCATTCAATTACTTCAATTAAAATTTTTAAAGACATATTGTACTTAAAATATAATATACAGAAAAACATAAGAACATTATTGTGTGTGTATGAAACACATATAAAAAACACATTTAAAAATACATTTATAATATTTACATAAAAAATTATTCATTTACGTAAAGGTTTATTTTTCAGTGTGGGCCTTAAGGGAATATGCTCATTTAAGCCATGTCCCTTTGTTGCTTTTAACCTGATTATCCACCTAGCCTCTAAAGCTTCAGTTTGTGTCTTAATATCTCCTCCTCTTATGTTTTCAAATATCCTTCCTATAGCCCTAAATGAAAAAATATGTTGCATACTAGTATCCTTAATATACCTGGCAAGGGCATTAAATGAACTACCTTTCCTTATATGATACAAGTGTTCCCTAATCCTATCTCTAAATACCCATCAGTTTTGCCTAGGTAGAACTTCCTACAAGTTCTACATGTGGCAAGGTAAACTATATGTTGAGAGTCCCATCTGGCATGAATAGTAAAAGTAAAGGTCTCACTAGTATCCGGATGCTGAAAATGTATGCAAGTATCAATAGAACTACAGAAATTGCACTTGTCACATGGTCTAGTACCTTTAATAGTACTTTATGTAAACTGTTTTTTAGGATAACATAACTGTCTGTGTAATGATTTTTGATTCTTAAAGGTAAACTGTGGGTATGCCCCTATATATTTATTTATCTGCGTATCAGAGGTTAAAATACTCAAATGCTTATTAATAATGTCAGTATAATACTTAATATTCCTGTAGTAGCTAAAACAAATTCTAAGGGGTTGCGGATTCTGGGCATGTTTCATACTCTTCTTATCTGCCTTATGTTTAGAAAAATAAGGCTTGGCTTTGCTCTGTCTCAATTTCGTTATGGTTTGCATACCTTGATTAATCGGGTAGGTTTCATAACCTCTTTCATCAAGCTCATCTTTTGTCTTATTAAGATGTTTAGTAAAATCATCTACATTAGCATTTAATGTGGAAGCTCTTAAAAATTGATTCTGTGCTACATTCTTAAAAATAAATTGTGGATGCATGCTGTCTCTTCGTAATAAGTTATTAACACGACATTCCTTCCTAAATAGCTTAACATTCAAATAACCATTTGAGTCTTGTAGCACAGTGACATCCAGAAAATTCACCTCCCTATAAGAGTAGAACTTCAAAAAACTAGTTGTGGTGTTAATATACTCTACAATAGTTAAAAATTCATCAATCGAGCCCCCCTAGACCAAGAAAAGGTCATCCACAAATCTACAAAATAATTTTATATTATCTTTAAAGTCATTACTCTCCAAAATAACTTTTTCCCATCTTAACACCACAACATTTGCATAGCTGTTGGCGCATGATGTTCCCATGACAACGCTTGACATTGCCAAAAGAATTTATCATCAGTGCCTTACCTTTGTTTTTTTGCTGGTTTTACAAAGGTTAAATAATATATTATACAAAAATCCAAAGCAATGTTAAAAACTGCTTACCACAGAAGTGATAAAAAACTGTCATCTGGCCCAGCTACACTATAAAGTTGTCATCAGTGAAATTATCCTAAAACTGTTAAAGACTGGCAGTAGATAAAACTATGTATCATCCAATGAGCCCTGCAATAACTGGCATATCTGTGAGCAATGGAGAAACAGTAATTCTTCCAATAACCTAACATTAAAAAATCACGACAAAAAATATCAAAGTACTCTTTATTAAGTACCATCTCAGCCACTGTGACTATAGTGCCTCATAAACAATAATCTAATTGTTTCAAATTTGTCTTCACATGGAACATTAATAGAAAAGTTAGCCATGCCCATAGTAGCAATGTCATTAAAATTATCAATCACCAAACTTTTTAGTGAAATATCATGAGGATCTCTACCATAAGATGGAATACTGGGTGCATGCTTATACAAAATCAGTTGTATATAGTGTGAGATGTTTCAAGTAAAGTAAATCTATTAGTCCCTATTGATTATTGATTACCTTAATTAATCTACAAATCAATCTATGAATCTAAGTTCTGGATTATTGAAGCACAAAATACATACATACATATTGTTTCCAAAATGTGAATTTAAAACTCTAACTCTTTCACACAAATAGAAGTTGTGGCAGCCATGATTCCCCATGCAGAACTATGATCAATAAGTTACAGCTCAGGAAAATATACTTGATGAATTGAAACCTCATCCCTCTTACAGGCAACAAAGAGTAGGGAAGCCTCTTAAATCTTATTGACATTTTTCTTTTCCAAAAAAGGAAGCTTCAGACTAGCCTTTGTGGTAAACTTGTCTCAGAGATTCCAGTCCTGAAGATAGGGATAAAACAGCAACCCTTATTATACTTGAGATTTAGTGAGCTGAATACTGGAACAAAAAATATGTATATGTCATCCTGACTACATGCAACATTGTTTTCATGAGTACATGCAACTTTAATGGGTTCCATACTAATTAAAACAGATAAATTAGTTGAAACATTGCCAGAAAAAGTGAATAGATATCACTAACTCTTCAGTGGAATTCTCAAACTTATTCATAAAAATCAATGAATTTATATCTTTTTAATCAGAAACAGAAATCCATCCTAATCTGTATCTGATTTAAATTTGTTAAAATCTGTAGTGTTAGGAAATTCATTTCAGCCCATTTCTGTTGCAACACTAGACCATTCATTAATAATTTATAAAAATCCTGTCATTATGAGACCTCTTACTATCGGTATTCTCATCACTGACTAGTTCTTCTCTAAATATCGCTACATTTTGTATGGCATCACTGATTTCATCTATGAAACAGAGCAATTATATGTAGTGTTAATGTCATGAATGCCATCAACAATGGAATCTCAGTGCTGTCGCTGGCTGTATTAGCTTCTTTGTGAAATATATCACCCTATTAACTGCCTCACTAATCATACATAACACATTTCATGGTAAAACACATGCCAAATCAGCTCACAGTCCAATTTTAAAAGGGTAAACACAGCTGTCAGTTGTACAGAGGGTTATAATCAGACCTCCAGTCATAACCAATTTTTATGCATTGAGGATAGGAAAAAAAAATAAATTCATCTCGACATCAGAACTGAAGTTAGGAGAGACTGTGTGACTGTAGAGACCTGATCATTCTGTTGTAGTACATGAAGCCTCATCTGTCATGATGTACTATAACTTGTTGAAAAAATGTAGGAGCATAAAATGTTTTACAGCTTTGAAAACCAAAAAACATTGCTGCCACACTAACAGTGGGCAAAAATTGTATCTCTCTGATGGAATAATAACTTTAAAAGCTGTTAAACACTTTAAGCTGCCTTTTAGTGAGAAGCTTTTTATAGGGTTCAAAGCTGCTGTAAGCTGTTGTTCTGTATTGGCCACTCTGCATGCTCTAGCTTGAGACTAAAACATAACAGGTCTATGATGTGCATAACAAAGGCTTGTTATTCACCTCTCTGACTTCAGAAATGTGCTTGACAAGCTAGTCTTTCCCCAAAATGTGTTTGGCAAGCTAGTCTTTTCCCAATTTTAATGTGTAATCAGCATGCTCAACATACTATAAGTAGAGCATATTTAACAATAAGCATTGCATTACACAAGCAAAATAAGCATCGTTTTGGAAGAGTACCAGCTAAAATGCCCTACCATTCAAATGAGTGGCGCAGCCCATAATGTTATTAGTGACATATGAAACAAGATTATTTGAACAAAAGATCTTAACATTTATAATATTGGTCTAAAAATACAGAAACCAACACAGATGACCTTTAGGTGCCATCTCTTGGCTAAAGAGGAACAGCAACCAAATGAGCAGCATGGTCAATATTGCTGCTGTTAAACAAATCAAAATAACAAATGCAATAACATTTTCATAGGTTTAGTTGTGCAACAAACACTAGAAAAAAATGACCCAAATGGCATGAAGGCAAATGATGTAACATCAAACCAGCCTAAGGTGATATATAGAAATGCTAATAAGCCAGTACCAGAGTTAATGGATGCAAATGAGCACAATGACATGCATTTCACTCCTCTTTATTTCTGATGTATTTGTGACTAATGGTATAATTTAGTTTTGTGAACTTCTATTTGAAGAAATCTTAGTGAGGAAAACTTACGATAATATTAAAAAATCATAGTTATGATGAGACTTAAATATAAGTAAAACACTGCAAACTTTAAAAACTAAAGGACATATATACACAAGCAGTAGTGCTTTCTGCCTATCATTTTAAAGCTGATTTAGCTGGTGATAGGCTTTTTGTATCCTAAAATATTTGCAAGGCTAATCATTTTGATGGCACCTTGCAAGAACTAAATGTTACTACCGTGTGTGTACGTGGTACAGATATTACTGCATGCGAAGGGACATTGTGAGGCACGTGCCTGAAGAAAACCTTTCCCTTTCATGCAGTATAGCTAATGGCTTGAATGATTGTAAATTTATACATAATATCTCAAAATGTAAATAACAAGAATATAAATCTTTACAGAACACTTGTTTGAATATTGTGCAATAGAAATGCATCCTATTTAATCTGACTAATCACATATCTTGCAAGAGTATGGTTTGAAAAGATAACTTTTCATTACATATAGTAAATTTATGGTTGAAGGTAAAATAATTACTTCTTAGTAACATAGATTCTGTGAAAAAAGCAATGTAAAGATGTATACAAATATTCAGTTACTAAATTATGAAATAAAGAATTGCTCAAAATATTTGAAAACTAAAGTTATCATAACAGAAAAGAAACAAATCTGTACTGCAAGTGAGGCTGATCACAATAATAATGCTAATTTGTTGAAAATATGTATTATCTTATTTTGACATACATAGCATTTATAATAGGCTTAAGTAAACAAACCCTGGAATTCAGGAACACTGTTTTATGGGCCATGGCTTGCCCTCTGATTTTATACCCAGTATGGATGTTAAGGCTTGGAGTTAATCAAGAATTACCAGTGGGGGACATGTAAAATGATGAATTGATTTAATATACCACTCACAGCTCCAACAGGCACTGCAATGAGAATATGTTCTTCTGAGAGGTGGCCGCAGTAAAAGACCATGAATGTGGCACATGTACATTCCTTGATGAGTGTTACTATAGTCATGTAGAAGCCTTAAAGGTCCATTTTATCAGCATTTTCCGTTATTTTTGACAAAATTAAAAGGTGAAAATTGGATTATAGGAACATAATGAGACATGGTGAAGTAAGTACAGGGAAGTATATAAAGACGAATTATAAAGAAAGAGCAAGAGGTGCTTGCTCTTTATATATCTATGCAGCCACATAGCTATATAAAGAAAAGGGACATTGGGAAGGAAGTAAAGGAAGTAATAGGAAATTAAAAGGGCTTAGTGTGTTATCACGGGCAAACAAACTTAGAAGATAAATATGACTGTCAGAAAAGGTGCTGACACACTAAGGGAGGGGGTCACAATGGAGAGACAGAGAGACATAAAAAGAGGGAGGGCAAACATGATTGGGAGGATTAGACAATAAATAAAGGTAGGCAGGGACACAAAGGAGAAGGGGTCACTGGGATGGTGGATAGGATGGGTCTAGTGAATAATACCATCAGGTCTGCTGGGGACCCAGTGGGAGATCAGACTCCATCCTAGGCACGGTCAACATAGTGCCCTAGCTCAGATGTTGATGGCAGCACAGGACAGGGATGTGACACTGAAAGCTACCTAAAGAGGGTTCCTAGGTGGCTGATGTGAGCCTCTATTCACTGACCCACCAGGTTTCCAACAATCTCAGCAAGCTCACACATTTGGACTACAGGGTGCTTGCCTCTGGCAAAAGCCTCAGCAAGAACCCCAGTAAACCCTGATGTTGAAGGCCCACCAGGGGCAAGGCTCATGGGCCTATTAGCTTCTACCCCCAAGATGTTGCTTGTAAGGTTGTGATAGCAGATGGTTCATGGGATTTCCAAGGTGGTGCTGGTTGTTTGGGAGTCAGTGGGCAGGGACAGGGACAGTGGTGCTGCTGCAGATTTGGATGCATATAAAGAAATCAAATGTAAAAAAATAAAACAAACAGCCAAAAGATATTGACAAAGAAGGTGGGTGAGAAGATTACAAATATGTACTTATATATATATATATATATATATATATATATATATATATATATATATATATATATATATATATATATATATATATATATATATATATATAAGCACACACACATAATAAAAAAAAAATATATATATATATATATATATATATATATATATATATATATATATATATATATAGTTTACTATCAAAATGCCGCCGTGCAATTGCAAGGCTATGAAGTATTCGAACACCATATATTCGAATACTTCATAGTTCGGCAGGGTATGTGAGCGAATGTTATTATTGCAAATGGACTGTGCATTCACAATTATAATGTTCGCTCATGTAAGAGGATCGCGGTACAGTGCGCTTAGGGAAATACATCCCTTTCCTCACTGTAGTGCGATCTCGGAGTTGGAATATTATGTTGGGGGGTGGGGGGCACAGCATTTTACTCAAATGTGAGTTTAGGCTAGTTAGGTAGGGAGTTAAGGGAAAGGTGAGAGTGCTGTTGATTGTCGAAAATGTCGCTGGCGACATTTTCGACAATTACCAGCTGTTTTCGACATTAGGTACATACGGAAATGTGTACGTTCGGCAAAACACCGCTAATACATACACATTTTATTTTAACTTTCGACTTATTGATAGTAAACTATATATATATATATATATATATATATATATATATATATATATATATATATATATATATATATGTTCATAGGTGTGTACTAGGCTAATGGCCCTGGAGACTTTACAAACCTAGCCCATAGAAGTGCCCTGGCATTGTGCCACCTGACGTCAGTTCCCAATGCCTCTATCAAGTAAAGCCACTGGAGTGATCTCTGGGGTGAACATTCTATTTCCCATCCACTCATCACGATTTCTCTTGAAGAGGGACAGTGAGGTGCTTTGCTTGACATGTATGGGAAGTCTATTCCAGAGCATGAGCAGTCTCTGGGTTATGAACCTGTCCCTTCAGCATGTTCTGTCGATTGTGGTAATGAGGTTGAGGTCTCTGGGGCATGTGGTGCAGGGGGGATAGGGATTTGTTTAGATGTAGCATTTCTAACAGAGCTGGGTCAGAAATGGCTTTGCTAGTCAAACAGAGGTTGACTCTTAGTAGATGATATGAGACAGAGAATAGCTGGAGTTTTATGATTCTGTCCATGTAGGACATGTGTTTAACGCATAGGATCCTCTTTCTGAGGTACATTTTTGGCCTCTCCAGCTGTTGCAGGTGTCTAGTGAGGTACATGCCAAATGGGGCATTTTACTCTATGATTGGTCTAATGAGGGAAGATTAGAGAGAAATGATGACCTCTTTCTTCCTGGAACGAAAACCCTTGGTAATAAGATGTACCACATAGAAGGACTTTCTGACCACAGTGGCAATATGGTGGTTGAAAGAGAGGTTGCTGTCAACCTGTGTCCCCAGATCTCTTATAATGCCTTCAGTGTTCAGTGGGCTCCCATCGATCTGGTAATTAGTGGGAAGTGAGATTTTCCCAAAGGGGATGATGACGCATTTTTTGGCATTAAGCTTAAGGCCATGGTTTCTACACCAGTCATTGGTCTCAGTGAGGCCTTTCTGTAGGATGTCTGCATCAACTGGGGAGTTAATAATGGCTCCCAGCTTGCAGTCATCTGTGAACTTGGTCAGCCAGAGTCCCTCCATATTGACCTGGACTTCTGAGAAGCATATGCCAAACAGGAGAGGACCCAGGACCGATCCCTGTGGAACTCCACTCATGACTGGTTGGCAGTCTGACTTGGAGTCCACTACTTTCACACTGTGGCTTCTATCTGTGAGCCAATTTACAACTCACCTAACAATATAGGGGTTGCTGCCTAGTCTGGTGAGTTTATCAATAATTCCTGAGTGAGGAATGGTATTTAAGGCCTTGGCCAGATTGAGGTAGGCTGTATGAACTGCCTTATCCTCATCCACAGCTCTTGTGTCTGACTCAAAGAAGTCAACCAGGTTGAGCAGGCATGATCTACCTTTCACAAAACCAAATTGCGTGGGATCTAGAGTTTGGAGATTCCCTGTATCCTTGTTAGTTAAGTCCATGATGATGCACTCCATAGCCTTACATATCAGACTCATCAGGCTAATGGGGTGATAATTTACAGGGTCTGTAGTCACTCCTCCTTTATGGACAGGGATGACTATAGCAGTGCACCATTCGGAAGGGACAAAGCCTGAGGTGAGGTTGTGAGTGAACAGGGCACACAGTTGAGATGCCAGTTCATTTTGTAATTCATGTAGAATACAGCCAGGAATATTGTTGGGTCCCATGGAAGCTCTATTCTTGGCCTTGGACAATGCAGCTTTAACCTATGCTGCAGTAATGCTGGGTGCCTGGCATTCTTCCAGTATTGAGACTGGTCCTTTAGGGGAGAGAGGGGTAAAGTTGGAACTGAATCTGTCAG
Organism: Protopterus annectens; assembly: GCF_019279795.1. Classification (NCBI taxonomy): domain Eukaryota; kingdom Metazoa; phylum Chordata; order Ceratodontiformes; family Protopteridae; genus Protopterus; species Protopterus annectens. The sequence continues at coordinate 1,820,514,659 of NC_056725.1, forward strand.
CCAGTATGTTGGCAATATCTGTTGGCTCAGTATAGGAGGTACCATTGTGCAATAACTCAGAGAGAATCTGGGTATTGCCATTGATATTCTTGATATAACTATAGAAGGCTTTGTGGTTGTTTTTAGTGTCTGACACAATTCTGCATTCATAGCTGGTTTTGGAGGTTTTGATGAGGGATCTCAACTTTTTGTTTAGGCTAATAAGGGAAATTTTCGAGTCTTGGGAAGTCACCTTTTCTTGCAACAGTTTCTTCCTTCTGTTGTAGAGTTTATTAATGGCAGGGGACCACCAGATTGGCTTCCTTTTTTAGGAGGTGAGGATCTTGGTTCTGTTTGGTATGGCTAGTTCCATGCATTTATGTACATGTTTGTACAGTGCATTGGTGTATGATTAAGCAGTCATGCATCTATTTTCCATTGACATGGGTGCCGTGAAGTTAGCCTCCTCTGTTTTTAGGAGTCCAAAGTCAGCTTTGGAGAAGTTTTTCATAGTGGATACCATTGCGGGGGTTGTGGGTGAGATGTGGATTTCCATGGTGATTAGTTTGTGGTTGGATCTTACCAGGGAGGAACTGACTATTGGTGTAGAGCAATGGTTGACCATGTTAGTAAAAACCAGGTCAAGGATGTTGCTTCCTCTACACACATATATATATATATATATATATATATATATATATATATATATTAAAGCAACAGGTCCTCACCTTGGAAGTCAAGGCTGTGGAGGACACCCCAGCCATACTGAGCTACATTTCTTTCCCCACGTTTTGACTACAAACTGAAAGCATGAAAACTAAAAGAGGCAGTGTATCAATATTTATTAAAGATAACTACACCTCCAGATTGGTTAAACAGTATGATTCCCTGTTCCCTGGTGCAATTAACTGTTAGTAGGACACTTCTTCAAGCCATTGCCAGCTACAGGACCCCTTCCATGAATCAGAGCATCCATTCTTTCTATTTGGATCTATGTGAGTCTATCAACATATATCAGAACACCATGATTTTGGGTGACTTTAACTACCCATCCATTGACTGGGTAATCTACTTGTGCTCTAACTCTCTTGTGCAAAGATTCCTCGATTTTATTAACTCCAATGCCCTGGACCAACTGGTTGACATCCCCACAAGGGGTGCCACCATCCTGGATCTGGTACTTACCGATATGGGGGACCACTGTAGCACCTCCACTATGAGGTCTTCCGTAGTGAGACCTGATCACAGATCAGTCTCATTTGAAGTAACTATCATACCTGACTGTCCCCCAGCAGCAACTAAATTAAAAAACTTCTCCAAAGCAGATTATAACCTCTTATAGGATGGTATAAATAGCTTTACTGCACCTTCCCTTCAGATGGAATTGGCAACTATGCCCAGTTCTATACCAATGCATTATACAAACACCTGTATAACTGCATTAACTTGACTGTACCTGGAAGGACCAAAACAAGCTCCTCAAGGAAGAGAAATCTGCCTGGTGGACAACTACCATCAACAGGCTTTAAAATAAGAGGAAGAAATCACTGTCTAAGACTAAGAGAGAGCAAGTCCTAAACTGGAAACATACCCTCCTCAGCTTAAACAAGCAAATATGACTTTTTGTGAGGTCCTCCAAAGGAAATTATGAATCCAAATTAGCTTCCTCAATTAAGGACAACCATAAGGCATTCTTTAGTTACATCTGTAACCTAAAAGGAAAGGCCTAGATTTGTGCTGAACTGGTAGTTAATGATAACACATATACTGAGCCTGTGAACATAGCTAACCAGATGACCAACAGGTTCTGTGAAAACTTCACTCCCCTGTCCACACCACACATGCCCCATGACATCACTACCTGCTTTCCTCTACCATGTATCTCTAAAGAGCAGGTCATAAACACCCTCTCTAAGACCAAAAAACACAGCATCTATGGGACCTGATTATATCCCAGGTTGCATCCTACATGGACGTACACAAGAATTAGCAACACCACTGGGTACTCTTTTCAGTCATAGTTTAAGCATCATCTTAATCCAAGCTGAATGGAAAATGGGCACCGTTATCCCCTTGCACAAAGGTGGTGCTTCCACTGACTTAGGGAACTATAGACCTATTAGCCTGACTAGCCCTATCTGCATGGCCATGGAGCAAATCATCATGGAGCTTATCAACAAATATATAGGTAATCTCCAAACACTTGACTCTACTCAGTTTGGATTTGTCAAAGAGAGATTGTGCCTGTTAAACCTGGTCGACTTCTTCAAGACAGTCACCAAGGCCCTGGACAAAGGGAAATCTGTGCATACAGCCTACCTAGACTTAGCCAAGGCTTTTGACACTATCTCTACTGTCAGGAACACCACGGAAGAAAGGGAGGCCAAATGGATACTCAAGTTACAAGCACATAAGTTTGGCCTGAACGATAGAGTGACATTGAAGCCATTTCTAACAAGCAGACCACTTCGACATTAATTCTACTTTGTTGACTAATATGGTCAGTATGTTACTGAAAATTTTCCCTGATTTGTTGTTTTTTTTATTGGGTAGTGACATCAGAGTATGTATTTACACTGATATACTTATTTTTGCTTTGGAGGTGCTTCATCCAGCAGGGACTACTTGTTTTTTGCACTATCTCTACTCAGGCATCATTGACAAACTCACCCAGCTAGGTATCAACCCTTATATGGTTAGATGGGTCACTAAATGGCTCACTGATAGAACCCATATAGTTAAAATAGGGAAATCCACCTCCAACAGCAGACCAGCAGACCTGTAACCAGTGGTGGTCCACAGGGATCAGTCCTGGAACCTCTACTGTTTGGAATCTATTTCTCTGAAGTACAAGCTAAAACTAAAGGTCTGTGACTAACAAAGTTTGCTGATGACATCAAACTGAGAGCAGTCATAGAATCTACAGATGATGTCAACATCCTACAAGAGAGTCTTACACAAACAAATGATTGGTGCCAAAGGCATATTCTTAAACTCAATGCAAAAAAATTTAATATTATCCCTTTTGGTAAGTGCGATGTTAATTCTAACTACCATATCAATAACAACATCCTAAGTATGTTATTCAATGGTGAGAGACCTGGGCACACATGTTGACAGCAACCTCACCTTTGATCACCATGTCTCCACAGTGGTAAGAAGGGCATTCAGTATTGCTCATCTCATAAGTAAGGACATTACTTCCAGAAAAAAAAAGAAGTTATAACCTCTCTGTACTCTTCCCTCATCAAGCCAATAATTGAGTACAATGCCCCTTTTGGTATGCACCTTTCTAAGCACCTGCAGCAATTGGAGAGACCACAAAGGTTCCTGACAAGGAAAATTCAAGTTTGTCAGCATCTGTCCTATGTGGATCATCTGAAATCACTGCCACTTTATTCTGTTTATACAGACTACACAGAGCTGATTTATACCTTGCATATAAGGCAATCTTTGACCCTGCTTTATTGGAAATGCTGCATATCCACAAGTTAAATGGTACACATGTTACTTGTTCTAAGGACCTTAACCTGGTATATGACATTAATAGAACATGCTAGAGGGACAGATTTGTCTCTCAGAGGTTACCACACCTTTGGAATGGACTTCCACTTCATGTCAAACAAAGCACCTTATTGGCCCTCTTCAAATGCAATCTGGACGATTGGATAGGTAACTGTAAATTCACCCTGGGGGTTCCACCTGTGTCCTCTTGGACAAGGGCAATTGGTGTTGATTGTGGAAATAAGGATATAACTTGGTTAGGCTTGTAAGGGCCCTAGGGCCATTAGCATAGTAACGTCTTATGATCTTATGATATAACATTGTACATTTATTTTATTTATTTATTATAAACTGATATTTGTTTATTTTGGAAGTCTGACTGATCAGTGCTATTTTTCAGTGGAGACCAAATGAGAAAAGTTCCATTAATCAGACATCATGGACATCATTTGCATTGTTTCATCATTTCAAGTCAGTTTCATTCCTGAACAACAGTTCAGTTATTAAGTCATCCTTGACATCAATTTCATCATTTACAAACAGTTTTGATTAAAAGTGTAGCAACATTTGGTTGTATAAAAATATATATTTTTGAATACAGGTAGATATATGCAGTACACTAATATCAGTATACATAGATTTTCAGGTCTTGGGTATGAATATTTTTTACTGTAAAGTCTTGTTCAAAATCCAGGTCATTGAAAGATACCACAAAGAGTTAGGGCAGCCCAAAAAGTGAAGGAGAGGAGGAGGCACAAGCGTGATAAAGGAGATGAGATGATAGGGAAGGGTATAGTGGTGATAACAGCAGATTAAGTTTTGTGAAACAGAGGGGTTATGGCACAAATTCATATAGGTATATTAGAACCACTTGAACCAGGGATGGTGCAGGTGTAGAGACATTTATCTATCAGATGTTGCTTCAGTTGACATTTGTAATCTTTCATGTTGAAAACTGATCTTAAGTGGACGGGGATGATATTTCACCTATTATCAATGCAGTGCATGTACAGGGAGTTTCCAGCATTGTTGTTAGGTTTAGGTATGGAGAGTAATGACTTGTCCTTGTGGAGTGCACAGGTCTCCTAGTAGTGTAAGGTTGAATGATGGAGTGAAGGGATGGGATTTTTTCAGGGTTGTGCTGTAGTTTGAAGGTTGTATTTAACTGTGAGTACAATAGAGAATTATTTTGTTTGAGATTGATGGGCACACCACTCCTTCCTTGTCTTCACTGTGAAGTGCTCAAGCCACTTGTCAAACTTTGGTCAACTTGGGCTGAAGTCAGGGCTATATGTCTACCCATATCCTCCACCAGTACAGAGGAATCACAAGTTTCTGTAAAGGAAATAATTTCATCATATGCATCCAGCACTAGGTGACCTAGGGCCCACTGTCTGGGGGGGGGGGGGGGACTGCCACAACATTTCCTTTTTAAATAAAAATAAATAAATTAATTACATGCCTTCTTTGCTCCTCATTAAGAATACCCTGTGTGTCTGTACATCCCTGCATGTGTCAGTGGACATACCTTTCATTGTCTGCTTCTTCTTTTCTCTGCCCATACACAAAATTTAAACACAAAACATTCCTGCTGCATTTATGCCTGCTTCTGCCTGCAGAATTAAATGAACAGACATTCCATTGGTAGGGTGTGTGAAACGCCCTAGTTAGGGACAGCAGGTTAGTAAGTTTGCTCAGGCTCAAACCCTGCATCTTAGTTACAGGAGACAAGAGCTTGAATCCTCTACACCAACTACTGGACTATTCAAAATGCATTTTCAAGGAACTGAGTTGCAGTGCATTTTCAAGGAATCGTGAGTTTCAATGGAAGAGAAGTTTATTGATTCTCACACAAACTCTGTTTTCAATGTGCAACTGTTTTGTTTAGCAAATGGTTGTCACTGTTAGTGGTATAGAATTTAAAAGTAGTGTCAGTAGTACAACATGTAGCATGCTTCCTTTTGATGTAGAAGGCTGTGGGTTCTACTCCCACACCATGTAGATGGGTTGCAGATACTGTGTTGTACTTTAAGGGAGGGGGGGACTGATGCAGTCCTGAATGTATCCTCTTTGGATGAGATTCTAGTAATTATGAACCTGTTGTTGGTTTGCCACCCATTCCCTATTGCAATATAACAAGCTTAGCATTTTTTTAATGTAACATAGGCAATTTATTCTTCAAGTGCAGCAGGCACTGAAATTGCACATGAAACAGTGAAATATAAAGTTATTTGTTATCAGCGAGCTCTTCATTAGTTACAGATTTCTTTAATGTGGAATTACTCAGATAATCTTTACTTCTGCAAAGATTGTGCATATTAATAAATATTGAGTGGCCTTTAAAATGTTCTGAAATGGGCAGTTTTGGCATTATTGGTTCATATGTTTTGTTTCCTTGCTTACTGGAAAGATATAAGTAGATATAAGATATAGTAGACTCCAAGTCAGACTGCCAACCAGTCATTAGTGAAGTCCCACAGGGATCGGTCCTGGGTCCTCTACTGTTCTACATCTACTTCTCAAAAGTCCAGGCCAACACAAAGGGACTCTGGCTGACCAAGTTCGCAGATGACTGGAAGCTGGGAGCCATTATTAACTCCCCAAATGATGCGGACATCCTACAGAAAGGCCTCACTGAGACCAATGACTGGTGTCGAAACCATGGCCTTAAGCTTAATGCAAAAAATGTGTTGTCATCCCCTTTGGTAAAAACTCAGTTCCCACTAACTACCACATCAATGGGAGCCCACTGAACACTGAAGGTGTTATAAGAGATCTGGGGACGCAGGTTGACAGCAATCTCTCCTTCGACCACCACATTGCCACTGTGGTCAGGAAGTCCTTCTATGTGGCACATCTCATTACCAAGGGTTTTACATCCGGGAAGAAAGGTCATCATCTCTCTCTACTCTTCCCTCATTAGAACAATCATTGAGTATAATGCCCCATTTGTCATGTACCTCACTAGACACCTGCAACAGCTGGAGAGACCACAGAAGTACCTTACAAAGAGAACTTAGGCACTAAACACATGTCCTACACAGACAGACTCAAAAGACTCCAGCTATTCTCTGTCTCATATCACTTACTTAGAGGTGATCTTTGCCTGACTTACAAAGCCATGTCTGACCTAGCTCTGTTAGAAATGCTACAGCTAAAGAAATCCCAATCCCTCCACACCACACACCCCAGAGACCTCAACCTCATTACCACAATTAACAGAACATCCTGGAGGGACAGGTTCCTCACCCAGAGACTACCCATGCTCTGGAATAGACTTCCCATACGTGTCAAACAGAGCACCTCACTGTCCCCCTTCAAGAGAAATCTTGATGAGTGGATGGGAAATATAAAGTTCACCCCGGGGATCACTCCAGTGGCTCTACTTGATAGAGGCACTGGGAACTAACGTTGGCAGCATAATGCCAGCGCACTTCTATGGGCTATACATGTAAAGGCTCCAGGGCCATTAGCCTAGTACACACCTATGAACCTATGAGACAGTTTAGTTGTTTTAGAGAGAGGCAGTGATGTGATCTATACTGTTGGTTGGTTGCAAATTTGGCTACTTTATTGTAGCATTGTTCTAGTTTGGCTGACAGAGAGGAGTTGTGATTGGTTAGTATAGGAGAGGCATATAATAGGGTGGGGAGTAGTAAAGAAGTCACTATATTTTGTCTAGTACTGTCAGTAAGGTAGTGTTTTACTCAACAGAGTCAGGCAAGCTTTGTGTATGTTTCTTTTATGGCTTGCTGAAGGCGGAGATCAAAGTTCAGGTGGTCATCTATAATTAAAACTAGTAGTTTGGTGTAAGATACTAGTTATATATTAATCTTGTTAGATGACAATCTATTAAAGCTAGTTTTTTGGGATGAGCGAGAGTGTTGGGGGTGAACAGTAGTAGTTATTTTCTTTCTTTACTTGATTTAGGAGCAGTTGTGAGTTGTTGATCCAAGCTTCAGTGAAGCAGAAGGATTTCTTGATGAATGTTTGCAGTGTGGGTAGTGTCCTAGCAGCACGTATTATAGTGGACTCATTGGCATATTGTACTATGGTGGCCTCTGTGGCTGCTGTGTTTAGGTTGTTGATGAATAACTTAACATTAGTGGTCCTAGCATAGGGCCTTTTGGGACTCTGAAGGATATTGGAAGGAAAGAGGAGAATTTATCTTCTCATTTCACTGCTTGGGGCCAATTACTGAGGTCGCTAAGAAAGCAGTTAAGTGAGGAGGGTAATAGCTCACAGGAGAAACGTTTAGTTAGGCAAATTTGATGATTGAGTGCATTAAATGCCTTGGCTAGATCCAGGTATATGGCTGAGGTTAGAAGATCTGAATTTCTGTCGTGATTTACTATATTTGTGCATCTTAGAAGGGCATTGGTTGTATTGTGATCGGGTCTGAAATCATGCTGTAAGGGAGAGAGGAAATTATGTGTAACAAGATATCTAATAAGTTGAGAGTGAATATCTTTCCAAGATTTTGGAAAAGGGTGAGAGGCTGGTGACCGATTTATAGTTTGTGAGTTTGACTGATGAGCTACCTTTATGTAGGGGTACACACAAAGTGGTTTATTAGAACTGAGACAGGATATGTAAGGCTAGCTGAAAGTCTGAGGTATTCAGATGAAAGTTGGTTGGGGCAGTGGCTGTCTTAAGGGAGCATGGGTATTTTTTGTTGTAGTTGTTGACACTGGAGTGAGTGTGAAGGCTAGTTGAGGCTTCAATGATTGGAGTGGGATGGCTGGATTTATAGTAGTTTTGCTCTGTAGGACAGAGGCAATTGTATTTATAAAATATGAGTTAAACTGTGAAGCAAGGCTTTGAGGATTTTGGTTGGAGATGGGCTGGATTGGGTTGATTTTACAGGATTGAGTGATGTATTTATTGATTTCCTGAGGTTTTTTGAATGTTAGATGATGAATTTTAGGTGTTGCTATAATAAGCTTTTTGTCCTGTTTCATGTATTGTTTGCTATAGTTCTTTAAGTGCCTATATTGTTGCAGGGATATTTCAGACTTGGTTTGTAGCCATGACTTCCAGGCTTTATCTCTAAGTTGCATACGCTGGTTTGTTTCTTTTAGTTTAATCAAAGGGATAGTTTGTTTTTAACTCTTTTCTTTTGTTCTTCATGGTGTTTGCTCTACCAGGATATTTAGAAATATAATTATAAATGGGTCTACTGTTTCATCAAGGGGAACAGTTTTAAGTGAAGCCCAGTTGATCTGGTTCAAGCTGCAAGAAAAAGTTGCTTTACTCAAGGTACTGATGTTTCTGGTTGCATATTAGTGATGAACCTTGTGGCACTGATTGGAGTATCTAGTTATGTAGCTTAAATGGTGGTTACTTCTGGTGTTGGGTAGGGTGTCACTTGTGGCAACAATGTTTGACGTGGATGTTAGAATCCAGTCTAGGATGGATTCTTTAGATGTAGCATTGTTAATTCTAGTTGGACTCTTGATCAATTGAGAAAATTCATACAGCTGAATTGAATTTGTTGAGTTTTCTAGGGCTATTTTTTGCCAGTCTGTTAATGTCTCACAGTAAGATGGTTTTCATTTTTATGTTGGCTGAAATCCAGGAGAGGATCTCTTCCATGATGGGAATATTGTTACCAGGTGGTATGTATAAACCTATGATGATTAGAGATATGTGAGTATTAAATCTGCGGAGTGAGATGAGAAGTTCAACATCATTGAACGTGAGTATAGTATCATGGTAAGTGGAAAGATCTAAAATTTTCTGTAGAAAATAGCAGCTTCACCTGCTTTTGTGTTGGTTCTATCGAGTTTGAGTATATTATAATCTGTTAGGAGTATTTGCATATCTTTGGTAATTGGCTTTAACCAGGTTTTTGTGACTATGAAGAGATCAGGGAAGCACATTTGAGAAACACATCAATAACTCCAAGGATGCATTTTCTATCGGAATCCAGGTAACTACAGTGTCATAGTCAAGTCTCCATCCCCTTTATTTGCTGCACATTCATGGTAGGAAAGCACCTGCTGTGTGACTGAAACATGTAACCTACAGACTTTAGCCCATGAAAGTTAAGTCTGCTACCTTGTAATCCATCATGACAGCCTAATGAGCAGAATGCGGACACCTGTAATGCGCAACTTGTGTGTATGTTGAAAGGTGTGCCTCCTACTGAGAGGTGTGTACATGAAATTATATATGTTAACACAGGTGCATCACTATGCTCAAAATCATTTAGCCTAATGGTAATATGCAGGTATGTAAAAATCAGTTTAATTGTACTCTTCACATATGTAAAACACAGGATTCCTAATTTTGTACGCTGCCACATAGAGAAATATGTGCATAAATCACCTTCTGTAAGATTAGTAGGTCTTCCCACACAGAGAGGTATGTGTGTAAATATGTTTCTGTAAGAATAGTTGGCCCTGCCACACAGAGGAGTATATATATATATCACTTCTGTAAAAATGGGACATGTCATAGTCACACTCAGGAAAGTAAGGACTTCACCTATTCAGATTTTCAGGCACCACTGCTGTAATCCAACATCAAGCAGTTACTAGTGATGTGTACTATCAACACCTTCCACTGGTCAACTGGTACAACTAGCAGATAGATAGAATGTAAAACAAAGGCAAGAGGACTACATTTCCCACAGTGAAGTTACCTGAAATATATAACTGTTTTCCTTTAGGGCCACTCAATTACAAGGTTGCCCTGGCAACAAATTACTTATATAGCAAATACTTACTGAGATACGTACATGTACATTTTGCTGTAGCATTTTTGGGCATATCTCTCTGTTATTATCTCTGCATATGTATGAATACTTCAGTATCTGGCTGCATTATATCTTTATTTTATACCTTCTGTATGTATTTCCTTTTAACTTTTTTACAGTAAGAAACAGATGTCCTCACACCTGTGCCAAGACAGACATTCCATCTTCTCCTTGCTATAGTTCCTACTCTTTTGTAATGGCCTTAGGAGCTAGGTTTGAGAAAAATATAATAGTATACTGCAACTCCAAACAGCTAGGGAATACAACAGTAAGAAGTTAAAGTCATCTGTAGAGCACATTGCTGGAGCATTGTCACTAATCTCTTCTTCCCATCAGCAAAGAAGGTCTGGATGGTACCTCTTCAGATCACAGTAGTGCTGTCCATGCTGCTCACCAGTGCACAGTATGCCAGTGACCTTTGTCACTGACTTGGAGACAGTGCCAGGTATCCCCCTTACACTGGGTGGCCTGGATGTGAAGCACACAGCAAGTGCTGCCAGTAGTATATATTCAGCAAATAAGGAAAGAGCTTAGTTTCTTGGATGCACAATCATGGATTACTGCATGTATCAGTGTCTTCACATGCAATGGCTATTCTTTAGATCCCAAACCAGATAATAATGTCAGGAATCTCACATTCACATGTGTCCCATTTTAAAACTCAATGCACAATGTCAAGCAACTCAGTAGCATGATCTGTGGCAGGGCAGATAAGGGATCACGGCACTGCTGAAATTTTGAAACATGGTATAAGGGTGTGAAACATGGCAACCATTGATGAAATATATGGCATATGCCTCCATAATATTATGGTTTGTGCTCTAGGATGACTCCAAGCTCCACAGGAGGAGGTTGGAAGATGCACGGGAACCCTATTCAGTTCTGCACCTCACAGATGTGTAGGCATCTGGATGATGTTGTTTTGGCTTGGCAATGAAGTTGTGCCTATTGGCATGATATGCAAAGTGAGTGATTCAGGAAAATTCAGGAGCGGAGTCCTCATTTGCATAATCCCTGCTCCTAGAGATATAGATTTGCATGATATAGGTGAGATGGGAGTGCAGAGAGCCTCACTGGACTATGGAAAAGTTCATAAAACTGCAATTATGAAAGCTGCAACAAGTGCTGGTACTAAGTATTACTGACAGGTGCTGGGATTCAGCTTTTTTGATGTAAGTGCTTCTTTTTCCAACTCACTATTAGCAACTATAGCTACATCTCTTGTTGTTGCTCTAAAATACATATAGTACATTACTAGTTACAATAACTGTGAAATCTTGCAGTGGTGACAAGCTGTAGTAGTAATAGTAGAAGGCATTTACAGGGTTATACTGAAAGAATGCTAAGACTAAGGGAAACCACACCTAGCAGCAATTAATTAGTGCACATGTTCAGAAATTCATGTCTGCCATGCAATGGGACTTGATGGCACACCATTTCAGATATATAGCATAGAAGTACAGCACATATACAGTGCATGTCACCAGGCGAGGAGAACACTCTTATTAATGTGGTCCCCTAGATTTTGGGAGGGTGGGACCACTGTTGTCAGCATTGTCACAAATCAGATATTATCCAAATTGTGGATAGACTCCTATGAGTAGCAGAAACACCATGAGCAGGTTATTCAGATAAGTGAGAATACAGTGTGGTAAGGAGTAGCCTGGACCAGTCATTACTGCTATGCTAATACCAGTGTTTTCCATATGCACAGCAGGATTCTGGGTAAGGATAAGTACAGCAGCATGAGTTACTCCACTGAGAAAACAGCACATACAACAGGTTCTCAGAGGTAGAGAATGAGCTGCTAATGAAGGCCCTCTGATCCATGGTTGATGGCTCTTTGGTTCAAATGCTGCTGACCGGTCTTACCAAGACCATATCTGTAAAATCTTATGGTGGATTTTAATGCTGTCAGTGGTCAGGACTGGCCAAGTTCACTGCAGTACCAGTGACATTACAAATAATGCTGAGAAAAGAATCATCCACCTTGCATGGAAAGATATGTTGATTGGAGGTGGGTCATCTGTAGAGTCATCTCTGATAGAGGCAGAAGAGTTTGTGGCCTCTGCAATGGCACAGAAGCATCTTCACAGCCCCATATTGTGGTGCTGGACATTGGAGTAGAGCTTTATTGTAGCCCAGGAATATCCATAGGAGATGACACAGGTGGCTACCATCATAACTTTTCAGCAGTATACTTAATTTCCTTTACCACAGTATTACCTAGCCATCTTAGTAAGGCTGTGCACTTTGCTTAATATAGGAATATCAGGGATGCAACCTACAAGGGCACCTACATGAGTTAAGGTATTACAGTGTACAGTTTGAAAGCACTTTTACTATTATATCTGAACTGGGAAAATGTTTCTCGTGGTGGATTATACTCACACACGTTTTTATAATTTGCTGCATTCACAGGTGATTATCTGACAAAACCATTGTGAAACTGTCAATGCCTGACACTGGAGGATCATCTGATAATGGTGATTTATTTATTAGTTTTTTTTATTGACATTTGTTTATTGGGAAAGTCTGACTGGATAATTTTATCCATTTTCAGCAGATGCCCGGGGAAAAGCTCCACAAATAACAGAACAGAAAATCTATCTGTCTGTCTGTCTATCTATCTATCTATCTATCTATCTATCTATCTATCTATCTATCTATTTACGTGACAATTGGCATTATATTACAATATATTATAAATACATAAATGCAAACATTAATAAACATATGACGGACAATAATACATGTATACCATAATTAAAATAAGATAAATACAATATAATGTAGCATTGAAATGTGTTGACATAAGTGTGAGAGTTTATTATTCACTCATATAGGAAATTTCAGGGTGGAAAAATTCAAACAGTGGATAAGGAGGAGGTGAGGAAGAGAGGGACGAGTGAGAAAAGTATTTGTTCGAGGTAATACGTTAGATATGGGAGGAGGAGAAATAATGAGTAAAAGCAAGATTAAGAGTAAGGGAAATAAGAGAAAAGAAATAAAAACAAAGAAAGGGAGAGACAGGATGTAGAAATGCATTAGAGGAGAAGGAACTACATTTTACTCAGGAGAGCAGCATGTGCAAAGCCAGAAGTCAGAGAAGACATCTTTTAATTGCAGCTTAAATAAATGAATGTAATGTTTTGCCCTAATTGGTGCAGGGATCATATTCCAGACTTTTGCAACACTGTGTGAGCATAGACTTTGACCGCAGTCTTGTAAAGCAGATATCAAGCAGATTCTTGTCAGATGATAGAAGATGATGACCTGGGAGGTAGTGGTGGAGAATTGTACTTATAGCTGGGCAGGAAGTGGGACTAATAGTAATGTTGGGTGTTAAGAGAAGTTGGGTATAACTTAGTTGATGGGATAATTCCAGATAGTTTGCAGTTTTTAGGACAGAACAGTGATATCTTCTGTGACTTATATGACCTGCAAATCTAGCTACCTTATTGTAACACTGCTGCAGTTTAGATTTTATGGTATCCTGGAAGTTAAAGATGGGAGAATCATATAATAGAGAGGGGAGTAAGTATTTAGTGCCAAGAGTAACTCTGGTGAATGTACTGCGGTGGTGGTGCTGCAGTAGCGTTGTCGCCTCACACTAAGATGTTGTCCTGTTCGATTCTCAGCTAAAGCGTCTTCTGTGTGGAGACATGCGTGAATGGGCGTACCTTCGTTGAAGGTTGTGTGTCAGGCCTGGCAAGTCGGTACGTAATAATCTACTGCCAATCATTAGCGGAC